>NC_069504.1:656402422-656702422 GCF_027579735.1 Bombina bombina
GAGACAAAGATAAAATTTACTTAGCAAACATAACTGAAGATAACATAAAAAATCTCTTACAGTATAGGACCCCACATAGTCTCTAATAACAATGCAGACTTTACTATATAACAACAAAATATTGATACCTCTTTTTAATTTATATTGTAACTTAATACCTATACCTCTTTAGTATGCATTGCTGCCCATTAGAGTGATAATATATATCTGTCCTTTATAAGCCACATCAGACTTATTTGTGAGAGGTATTACATTTCAACAGACTTGTGTGTGTGAGTACATAAGGGTGGATTAATACCACCTAGAGGTTCACCACTCCAAGTAAACAGTGTGTCTATTCACTAAGAGGGGTGAATACATAAATAGGTGACAAAACCAATGGTGGTTTGTATGTATAACTAGAATGACATATTATGGGCTTATAATAAATGATAATAGCGTGTTGTCTGAAGAGCAAGAAAGACATTGGTGTAGCTACACACTATCTTATACTATAGACAGGATGGAGAAATCTCCTAGACAAGCTTGTGAATGTAAATACAGCTGTGCTCAATATACAATCTATATGTTTATCCAAGTATGAATTAGTAAAGGCAACTCCTGATTGGGACAATATCCTAAGACATCTGAAATGAGTTAATATAAGCAGTGACATCATTACTAGTAAGATCTAACATTTTGAGAGATTAAATTATATACTAATAAACCTTGGTGCTGCATAGGGTCACTGAAGCAGCCCTATATGTGGACATATGAACCATCTACTCTCAATAAGAGCTATAAACATTAACCAAGTGCACAAGAGTTTAGGGAGGCTACCTATTAACCCTATTATACATCTTCTCTGAAAGTGAATGAAACACCATATCTATAATTTTACGGTTATGTGAACTAGAATACTAGAATTCTCTCAATTTTTGTATCTGGCTTACACTAGCAGTATCATCTATTAGTTAGGGATGTGGTGATGTCTATATTTTTGCCTCATATCCATGATATCCACCTGCAAAATGATGAAACTGTAGGCTAGAGATATCTGCCAAATATTATGTACAGAAAATATACCAATATGGTTCAAAGTATGTAGCCAAAATAGCTGTCTTATGGTACATATTAATAGTTAAGCTAAAAGGGAAAAACATGGAAATAAAAACTTGGCATAGAAATTGAAAGATCTTTAGTGAAGTCACATTTAGACAGTACCAATGACCTGCATTGTACATCAAATCTAGCCTATTCCAACTCGGATCAGTGCTGCCGTGCTGCAACAAATGTCTCATATTCTTTTGTCTGTTCTAAAAACAACCGGCAGCAACTCCCGGTAGAGTCTTACGTGATCATTCCTTGAGACAGACAGCATATCTTTCCCCAGCTTGCCTTTCAACTCCAATATGGCGAGCTTCTGGAGAGATTTTGAGCCCCCTGCACGGGAGTCGGCCGCAGCTCCCAACAGAGGTGTCAAAGGTAAGTGGTCATGTCTCAGCTCCCCAATCGCTCCTATTTTGAATGAGGCCAAACTTTTAGGTTTGATGGCGGAGATCCGCCTACTGCCAGATATGGACTTAGTAGCTTTCCTCCCGGGCATCTGAGCTGACGTAGCGATATTAGGTAGATGAAGTGTAATGGATGCCTCCCAGTGAGCCCACACTTTTTCCTCCATATTAAATTTGGAAAGCGTATTGTCCTCTACTATTTGGCTAATTGGTATCCGTTGCGAAGGTAGATAATTCCCACCTTGTGATGCAGTGTCCCGGTCAGGCTGAAGAGTTTGACGAGCGCCATATTCCCTGTAGTCTTGCTTGACAATATTCTTCAGGTCATTAAACCCGTCATCCAATTTGTGTGCGAGTTCTTTCAGCAAGGCACATATAAATGACTGGAAATCCTCCATCCTGTTGATTAAAGCCCTTAGTGCGATGAGCCTGGATTACTCGCCAGGTCGAGGGGGAAATGTAGATCAATGTCGTAGGCCACAGCCTTATCAAAATAATTGTCCAGAACTGCTTGCTGTATGTCAATATTTGCATCAAATAAGAGAGCCCCAATAGCAGAGCGATGTTATCCTATACAAAATCTGAAGAAACTATTTATAAGTTTGATTTAGAAATGTGGATAAACACCAAATAAACAATATATTTTCAGGAGCTACAGTTTATGCTACCATTCATGGCAGCCGTCCGGACACGCCCCCCCCGATAGAAGGTTTTAACTCGAGCTGTTTGGCCCACCGCAACCCAGGAGGAGCTTTCCCCAGGCACGCGCCTGACTACGTCACTCCCCCTGCAATGGCCGTCACTCCTCCCCGCTTTCTATCTGTCGCCTGGGATGCTACCGCCCGCCTTTAGAGTGTTACACCGCTCTGACCTTACTGGACCTCCGAACTTGCCAGGCGAACACCCAGCACATTCCGGAGGGAGCTGAAAAATTAAGCGCCCTGGACTGACCCACAGACTATAGGTCGACTAACCCTGTCCGGAGCCATAGGAACTAATTACTACCTCATTAATCAAAATTGCCGCTATCAGGGTGGGAGGGTGGGAGAAGATCTGCGATGGCCAGGAACAGGAAAGAGGGCCTGAGACTCCCAGAAGCCCCTTTTTATTCGTAAGTAGAGATCCCTCCCTTAGGCCTGCAACAATGTTGCAAACCTCACACACACAGCCCACAAACACTCCTCCTCCCTGCTTCCTTAACCCTTAAGACATTTCTGGCTAATCTGCAGCCCTGCACTTTCCTTATCCTTACAAATGGTTTGCCCATGGAGGAAATTATTATATATGAATTTGAAGGTTCAGGAGTAATTAACAGAAGCACTTCTTCACAGAAAGGGTGGTTAAATAATGGAATAATAAACCTCCATTAGAGGTGGTAAAGGCATACACATTGGGGAACTCCAATATAGGCAGAAGGCCATTCTACAAACTGTATAAAGCTTATGGAAAGTTTATTAAGTCTGGGTGCTTAGGGCCTAGAAGATAAAATCTGATGTTATCATAAAACTTATTTCCTTTATTTATTAAATCACAGCAAAATTACAATTCCACACCCAAAGTTTAAAAACAGATTATAAATGTTTATAAAAACTGATTGTATATATTTTGAAAAAGCAGGGGCATCTCCTTTTATTGTTATCGATAATATTTTAAGGGGTGACTGTATCCAAGCGCCTTTTTTTGTGTATATTGGGATTGTATTGTTTTGTTTGTATATAAGAAAAACTTTATTTACAACAGAACCTGTGTTCATTTTAACATAGACAATTACAGCACGTAGAGCGTTTGGACTTAACGATTCACACTGAAAAAACAGTAATACCCTTTACTTGAAGCATTTTTGCTAATAGAAGTATATAGCAACATTATTTCCATTCAAAAATAAAATGCACCCATGCACATTTCAATTTTTACCTCGCAAGGTCCTCTATTATTACGTCATGTAGTACATCTATGTCATTTTTCTTTCATGTCACCATTATCATGTCTATCAATAATAAGTCACTAATATGGCAGCTTAAAGGGATATACAACCCCAAAATGTTCTTTCAATTTTAAACAATTTTCTTATTTACTTCTATTATCACATTTTCTTTGTTTTCTTGTTATCCTTTATTGAAAAGCAGGAAGGTAAATTTAGGAGCGTGCACATGTCTGCAGCACTATATGGCAGCAGTTTTGCAACAATGTTATACATTAGCAAGAGCAACAGATGGCAGCACTGTTTCCTGTCATGCAGTATTCCAGACAAGTGCATGCAACTTATCTAGATATCTCTTCAACAAAGAATAACAAGAGAAGGAAGCAGATTTGATAACAGAAGTAAATTGGAAACTTTTGTAATTCTTTTATCTGAATCATGAAAGAATACATTTGTTTCATGTCCCTTTAAAATGTGGGTTTTGACTGGAATAAAAGCAGTTCACATGTCACAGAAAGTGCTAGATTAAACAAGTTCTTCAGTGCTACAATTTGCAGATTAATCACAGAGCAGGGATTATCCCTCAGTCAAATTAAAAATGTGTAGTGGCTGTCGGTAGTGTTTCCCACCTTGCTCTTCTCCTCTATCTTTTTGTTTTTCTTTCATTATTGTTTCCTTGAATATTTAAACTTCTAAGAAATAATTATCTGTAATGAAAAAAAGGTAGTAATTATTTTCTGTATGTACATTTCTGATGCACTTTTTATAATAAAAATAGTCATATCATAAAATGGTGTAGTGGCAACAGATTAGTCAAGCGGTATCTGCCAAGAGTTGATTTCCCAAAAATGTTAAGAGCTGTACACACAACAGAAAAAAAGAGTTCTCAGACATCAAGAGAATGATAAAGTGGTAACTCACTAAGGAGGAGAGGTCAACCAGAGGGACAAGTGGTGGTCCTGCTTCTGTTCTGTATCGCTAGCAGAACATGCTGCACAGACAGGGAAAATGAGATAATCGATGAAGTGGAAAAGCCTTTTGATTCGGATGATTTCACAGATGATTGCTTAAAAGTAGCTTTGTTTTTTGGGCCTGAGATTGAATATACAGTAAATACTTGTGGAGTTTTCAAGCCTTTCACGTGCTGTTATGTTCTCTGCAACTTGTGTAATAGTATTAGTCAATAAAGGTAATAACCGGTTTCTCAAGATTTTTCAAGCAATACTTCCCTTTATTCTTCTCAGAATTCATAAATCCAAAATTTAAAGAGACAGTAAAGTTAAAATTGAACCTCTATGATTCAGATAGAGCATGCAGCTTTCCAACCTCCTTCTATATTCAAATTTCCTTTGTTGAAAAGCATACCTAGGTTGGCTCAGAAGCTGCAAAGCACTACTAGGATCTATCTAGTGATAGGTGGTTGCACGTTTGCCTCTTGTCAGTGTCTCACCAGATGTGTTCAGCTACCTCTCAGTAGTGCATTGCTGCTGATCAGCCTACCTAGGTTTACTCTTCAACAAAGGATACCAAGAGAACAAAGCAAATTTGATAATAGAAGTAAACTAAAAAGTTTTTTTTAAAAAATACATGCTCTGTGTGAATCATGAAAGTTCAATTTTGACTTTACTGTTTTTTCAATGTCTGATGGGTTAGTAATCTGTGCAACATAACCAAGTCACATTATAAATCTTATTGTAAAGGGTCTTTCAGTACAGGGTCTGGATAACTGTAAAAATAATGTTGGTTGACAACGTGAAATTATTCTGCTAAATGTGCCACTATGTATTTAGAAACTTCCAATAAAACCAGTTATGACACTCTACTTAGGGCTAGATTACAAGTAATGCGCTATCTTAAAGGGACTCTAAACCCAAAAATTTTCTTTCATGATTCGGGTAGAGAATACAATTTTAAAAAACATTTCAATTTACTTCTATTATCTAATTTGCTTCATTCTTTAGATATCCTTTGTTGAAGAAATGCATATGGGTGAGCCAATTACACAAGGCATCTATGTGCAGCCACCAATCAGCAGCTACTGAGCCTATCTAGATATGCTTTTCAGCAAATGATATCAAGAGAATGAAGCAAATTAGATAATAGAAGTAAATTAGAAAGCTGTTTAAAATTGCATGCTCTTTCTAAATCATAAAAGAAAAAAATGTGGTTTCATGATCCTTTAATGTGCGCCCGCAAAGAGATTTAATAACCAGCCCTTACAAGTGGCTAGTATATGTGACCGCAAGCTTGCATTTTCACTTTGCTCTAAGGGGTATATGTATCAATGTGCGAGCGGACATGATATGAAGTAGCGTATCATGACCGCTGCACATCGATAAATGCCGACAGCATACACTGTCGGCATTTATCATAGCACCAGCAGTTCTTTTGAACTGCTGGTGCAATGCCGCCCCCTGCAGATTCATGGCCAATTAACCGCTAGCAGGGGGTGTCAATCAACCCGATTGTATTAGATCGGGTTGATTTCTGTCCGCCGCCTCAGAGCAGGCGGACAAGTTATGGAGCAGCTTTAGACCGCTGCTTCATAACTTCTGTCTCCGGCTCGCCGGAAACAAGGGGCCTCAAGCTCCATACGGAGCTTGATAAATATGCCCCTAAGTGTCAGATTTCAGGTTAAAAATAGAGTTTCCCCAATTGCCCCAAAAATAAAGAGGACAGTACAGTTATAAGGGGTTAAAGTGAGTGGATGTGGGGTGTTAGAAAAAAAACACCACCACCTAAAGTGCCTTTACATAGAAGTCAATGGGGGACTGTGTTTTCTCCATAAATATATATGTAATTGCTTATTTACATACGTATTTATGTGTTTATGTGTTTATATGTACATACATATTTATGTGTTTATGTGTTTATATGTACATACATATTTATGTGTTTATGTGTTTATATGTACATACATATTTATGTGTTTATGTGTTTATATGGACATACATATTTATGTGTTTATGTGTTTATATGTACATACATATTTATGTGTTTATGTGTTTATATGGACATACATATTTATGTGTTTATATGTACATACATATTTATGTGTTTATATGTACATACATATTTATGTGTTTATGTGTTTATATGTACATACATATTTATGTGTTTATGTGTTTATATGTACATACATATTTATGTGTTTATGTGTTTATGTGTTTATATGTACATACATATGTATGTGTTTATGTGTTTATATGTACATATATATTTATTTATTGCTGCCCACCGCTGTGCGAGTTGCTTGTGTTTGGCTGCTGGCATGAAAATGAGGCTCCTAAATCACATGTTTAGGCTGGCTTTAAACATATATGAATTTATTTAGCTGTGTAATTGCCAGAGAGGGCTTCAGTGAAGTGAAGAGGGCCCATAATCTGTCCTATACATAGCATGAAAAACAAATGTAAGATAATATTTCATTTTCTTTTGGATTTTAAAATATGTATTAATCCTTATTTCAAACATCTTGACTGCATGATTTTCTTTCACACCTAGTACTATATAAATAATATAACAACATAATTAGAGAATAATTCCACAGTAAAAAATAAACATTTGGACTATATGAAGTTTGTTATTAAACATAAAAGGTTACTCCAGAATGTTTATTGTTTAAAAAATAGATAATCCCTTCATTATTTCCCACTTTTACATAACAAACACAGTTATATTAATATACATTTTACCTCAGTTATTACCTTGTAGCTAAGCCTCTGCAGACTGCCCCCTTATCTCAGTTCTTTTGACAGACTTGCATTTTAGTCAATCAGTGCTGACTCCTAGGTAATTATATGGGAGTGAGCCATCTAGCTGTCAAAACCTGTCAAAATGCCCTGAGATAAGAGGCGGCCTCCAAAGACATATGAGCCTACCTAGGTTTAGCTTTCAACAAAGAATACCAAGAGAACTTTTATGATGAAAGAAATTTGGAAAGTTGTTTAAAATTGCATGCCCTATCTGCATCATGAAAATTTTATTTTGAATAGACTGTCTCTTTAAACATGATATATATATAATAATATAATATATAAAATAGTTTTTGAGAGCAGATATAAGTGTCACAACTCACAACTCATTTAGTTTTTTGTTTTTCACATGTCAGAATACAATCTATATTTCATATGTTACATAAAAAAACAAAGATACAATAAAGAATTTTTTATAATCCTTCAAAGTCCATACATCCTACCATATGAAGGAAAAGCATATGAATGAATGTATGAGGATAGATTTAACATAGAGGTCAGGATTACCCAGGCACATGAATTACTCTTCTGTTGCACATACATATACATCTGTGATGGAAAGTATTTTATTTTGTGATCAATACTTGTTCCAATCCATCTAGGTCTATACATTCTTCCATGTTCATGAAAAGCACATGAAGGACCATATGATGAAAAATGTATCAAATAAGGCACAAATATCAAATTATTGTTAAAACGAAACACAAATGAGACACTTTGGGGCATATTTATCAAGCTCCGTGTTTCTGGCGACCCTGCAGGCTCACCATAAACAGCAGTTATGAAGCAGCGGTCACAAAGACCGCTGCTCCATAACCTGTCCGCCTGCTCTGAGCAGGCGGACAGACATCGCCTGAAATCAACCCGATCGAGTACGATCAGGTTTTATTGACACCCCCCTGCTGGTGGCCCATTGGCCGCGAGTCTGCAGGGGGCGGCATTGCATCAGCAGCTCTTGTGAGCTGCTGGTGCAATGCTGAATACGGCGAGTGTATTGCTCGCCGTATTCAGCGAGGTCTGTCGGACCTGATCCGCACTGTCGGATCAGGTCCGACAGACCTTGATAAATAGAGGCCTTTGTATACAAACTTTAACATAAACTCCCATTTTGTAAACCTATGAAACAAGACATTCAAAGTTGAATGTTATAGACCAATCATTCATTATATTAGGCTGTGCCAATAAGTAGAATTTAACATAAATCAATATCTTTGTAATTGATATTACATGTATGAAAATATGACCTATTAGAAGTTCCAGGGGTCTATAATTTGATAGTTCTCACTATGTTTATGTTAATTATTTTGGTACAAAATTAAAATTTATAGTGAGTGTCCCTTTTAACCAGTGCAAGTTCCCTAGCAAGTTCTCACTTTCAGAGAATCACAGGAGTGGATGGTTAATGGGAATGTTGCTGACTAGCTGAAGACCCTGGTACAGCTACATTTTCCGAGGATGATATAACAAATGTTGTATTTAGACATATTTGCCAGGTCTAAAATGTATTCAAGTAAATAAGACATTAGATATATTATTTAAGGCACAAACTCCTTTGGTCTCTCAAAATCCACCCTATTCCCTACTTACAGTGACGGACACTCTATCGATCTGGTTTCTTACCTCTGTTCCTTTTCTCATGTCACCTGTCACCCATTTCCGATCTCAGACCACCATCTGCTCACCTATAATCTTAATTTACATGCTAAACCTATTTCTCCCCTTCATCTCCGCACCTGTAGAAATCTGCACACTGTGGATCCTCTCCAACTTTCCAACCTTATTTAAAAATGCCTCCCCACACTTTCACGGTATCCTGCCCTGACCTTGCTACAACCCACTATAACAATACTCTCTGCTCTGCACTCGACACCCTTGCTCCTCCACAAATACGCAAAATCCCACGTCGTCAGCTCCAGCCCTGGCACTCTCAGCAAACACGCTACTTACAAAAATGCTCCCATGCTGCTGAACGTGCCTGGAGGAAATCCCACTCTGAACCCGATTTCCTCCACTATAAGTTCATTCTTTATTCTTACTCCTCGGCCCTTCACTTAGCCAAACAAAACTACTTCTCTTCTCACTCCTCAAACCCTCTCCATTTTCAACACTCTCCTCTATCTACCTGCACTACCCCCTTCTGCCTTTAGTGCTCAAGACTTGGCAGACTACATTAAACTAAACTACCAATAGCCCTTAAAAGGGCCTTTTGCAGGGCATTGCCCCAAAGAAATCAGTACTTTTATCTGTAAAAAACAAATACAAACAACCCCCCAACAGTAAAACCCACCACCCACACAACCAACCCCCCAAATAAAAGCCTATCTAGAAAAACCTAAGCTTTCCATTGCCCTGAAAAGGGCATTTGGATGGGCATTGCCCTTAAAAGGACATTTAGCTCTATTGCTGCCCAAAGCCCTAACCTAAAAAATAAACCCACGCAATACACCCTTAAAAAATCCTAACACTAATCCCCAAAGATTCACTTACCGGGAGAAGTCTTTATCCAAGCGGCAAGATGTCCTCAACGAAGCCAGCAGAAGTGGTCCTCCTGACGGGCAGAAGTCTTCATCCAGACGGCATCTTCTATCTTCAGCCTTCTGACGCAGATCGGCTCCATCTTCAAGACATCCGGCGCGGAGCATCCTCTTCAAACAACGTCTTCTTCGGAATGAATATCTCTTTAAGTGACGTCATCCGAGATGGCGTCCCTTAGATTCCGATTGGCTGATAGAATTCTATCAGCCAATCGGAATTAAGGTAGAAAAAATCCTATTAGCTGATGCAATCAGCCAATAGGATTGAGCTGGCATTCTATTGGCTGTTCCAATCAGCCAATAGACTGCGAGCTCAATGCTATTGGCTGATTGGATCAGCCAATAGGATTGAAGTTCAATCCTATTGGCTGATTGCATCAGCCAATAGGATTTTTTCTACCTTAATTCCGATTGGCTGATAGAATTCTATCAGCCAATCGGAATCTAAGGGACGCCATCTTGGATGACATCACTTAAAGTGATATTCATTCCGAAGAAGACATCGTTTGAAGAGGATGCTCCGCGCGGATGTCTTGAAGATGGAGCAGCTCCATGTCAGAAGGATGAAGATAGAAGATGCCGTCTGGATGAAGACTTCTGCCCATCTGGAGGACTACTTCTGCCTGTCTGGAGGACCACTTCTGCCGGCTTCGTTGAGGACATCTTGCCGCTTGGATGAAGACTTCTCCCCGTAAGTGTTAGGATTTTTTAAGGGTGTTTTGGGTGGGTTTATTTTTTAGGTTAGGGCTTTGGGCAGCAATAGAGTTAAATGCCCTTTTAAGGGCAATACCCATCCAAATGCCCTTTTCAGGGCAATGGGGAGCTTAGGTTTTTTTAGTTAGGCTTTTATTTGGGGGGTTGGTTGTGTGGGTGGTGGGTTTTACTGTTGGGGGGGTGTTTGTATTTTTTTTAATAGGTAAAAGAGGTGATTTCTTTGGGGTAATGCCTCGCAAAAGGCCCTTTTAAGGGCTATTGGTAGTTTAGTTTAGGCTAGGTTTTTATTTTATTTTGCCGGGGCTTTTTTTATTTTGATAGGGCTCTTAGATTAAGTGTAATTAGTTTAAAGATCTGCAAAAAAAATGATTTTCTGTAATTTAGTGTTTTTTTGTTGTGATTTAGCTAATTTAATTTATTTAATTGTTTTTAATGTAGGTAATTTATTTAATTGTAGTGTAGTGTTAGGTGTTAGTGTAACATAGGTTAGGTTTTATTTTATAGGTAAATTTGTATTTATTTTAGCTAGGTAGTTAGTAAATAGTTAATAACTATTCTACCTAGTTAAAATAAATACAAATTTGCCTGTGAAATAAAAATAAACCCTAAGCTAGATACAATGTAACTATTAGTTATATTGTATCTAGCTTAGGGTTTTATTTTACAGGTATTTAGTTTTAATAGGAATAATTTAGTTCATGATAGTAATTTTATTTAGATTTATTTAAATTATATTTAAGTTAGGGGGTGTTAGGGTTAGGGTTAGACTTAAGTTTAAAGGGTTAATAAATTTAGAATAGTGGCGGCAACGTTGGGGACAGCAGATTAGGGGTTAATAAATGTAGGTAGGTGGCGGCGATGTTGGGGGCAGCAGATTAGGGGTTAATAAATATAATGTAGGTTGTGGCGATGTCCGGAGCGGACGAATAGGGGTTAATAAGTATAATGTAGGTGGCGGCGATGTTAGGGGCGGCAGATTAGGGGTTAATAATATTTAACTAGTGTTTGCGAGGCGGGAGTGCGGCTGTTTAGGGGTTAATATGTTTTTTATAGTAGCGGCGATGTCCGTAGCAGCAAATTAGGGGTTAAAAATGTTATTATAGTGTTTGCTATGCGGGAGGGCCTCGGTTTAGGGGTTAATAGGTAGTTTATGGGTGTTAGTGTACTTTTTAGCACTTTAGTTATGGGTTTTATGCTACAGCTTTGTAGTGTAAAACTCATAATTACTGACTTTAAAATGCGGTACGAATCTTGACGGGATAGGGTATACCGCTCACTTTTTGGCCTCCCAGGACAGACTCGTAATACCGGTGCTATGGAAGTCCAATAGAAAAAAGGGTTTACGAAATTTACGTAAGTCGGTTTGCAGTAAGGCCAAACAAGTGTGCGGTACACCTATACCTGCAAGACTCGTAATACCAGCGGGCATAAAAAGCAGCGTTAGGACCTGTTAACGCTGCTTTTTTACCTTAACGCACAACTCGTAATCTAGCCGCTTGACTTTAGAACAACTGATTTTTCTTACATGGGCAAATACCTAGATGAATCTCTAAAAGGGATGGCACAGATTACAGGAGTACAAGAACAGTGGGAATATTTTCAAAATGCTATTCTAGATGCAACTAAACACTGTATTAGGCTTGTTTGTAAAAGAAAAAGAAAACCAATATGGATTTCAAGAGAAATAGCACATGCAGTTAAGACAAAAAAGACAGTCTATAAAAAATTCAAACTCACTGGCTCAGAAGAGGATAAGGAAACCCATCAAAAGATGACAAAGCAGTTAATCAGAAAGGCTAAAGCTGATGCAGAAGAGAAAATAGCACAATCTGTAAAAAAACGGTAACAAAAACTTCTTTAGATATATCAGTGAAAAGAGAAAAACTAATAGAGGGATAGTAAGACTCAAGAATGATGATAGAGTAGTGGATAAGATAAACAGATAGCAAACTGTTTAAATGATTACTTTTGTTCAGTCTTTACAACAGATGGTAAAGATAGTTAGATTCTATTAAGGGATGTTACTGTAAATAATAATGTGAGTAGTACTTTTTTTTTTTTTTTACAGAGGAAGAGGTTTCAAGGGCTTTATCAAAAATAAAAGTAAATAAGTCTGTGGGTCCAGATAATAATTATCCAAGGGTTCTAAGAGAACTTTGATCCGTAATAGCTACTCCATTAACTGATTTATTTAATCAGTCACTTCTAACAGGAGTTGTTCCAAAAGACTGGAAAATTGCCAATGTAGTCTCTCTTCATAAAAAGGGTAGTAGGGAAGATTCTGCTAACTATAGGCCAGTCAGTTTGACCTCAATTGCAGGGAAATGAATGAAAACTCTTTAAAGGAAAGACTTGTATCTTTCATTCAGACAAACAACTTAGAAGACAAAGGACAGCATGGTTTCACCGCTAGAGGATCATGTCAGACTAATCTAATTGATTTCTTTGACCATGTAACTAAAATAATAGACCAGGGAGGAGCCGTAGATGCTGCATATCTAGACTTTAGCAAAGCATTTGACACCGTCCCAAGCAACAAACTTATTCACAAAATGTATTGCCTTGGAATAGATGCTAAGATTGTTAAGTGGGTAGAATGCTGGCTTAAAGATAGACGACAGAGGGTTTCAATTAATGGAGTACATTCAAATGAGGCGTCAGTTACTAGTGGTGTTCCCCAAGGGTCAGTTCTTTGGCTTGTTTTGTTTAACATGTTCATAACTGATATTGGAAGTAGGCTTAAGGAGGTTTGCTTGTGTGCTGATGATACAAAATTTGTAACAGGGTAGATGTTCCAGGAGGGGTTGATCAAATGAACAGTGATATTAAAAAACTAGAAGACTAGTCAAATAAATGTGAACTGAAATTTAATATTACCAAGAGCAAAATTATGCATATAGGATCCAAAAACCCAAAGGCCAATTATAGTCTCAATGGTACATTACTGACTGTAACTAAAGAAGATAGAGACTTGGGAATTATTTCAGATGATTTAAAATTTGGTACACAATGCAGCAGTGCCGCCAGTAACGCCATTCGTATACTTGGTTACATTGGAAGAATATTTAAGCAACCGATCGTACTAAGATAATTTAAATATGTATACAATTTCAAAATGTATTTTTTCAAATCATGTTTCGATTTATAATTATTGCTGCAGTCCTGTAATTTGGATACATTGTTTTGTCTGTAGCTAGGTGATTTAACTAATCTGTGACAGGAGTATAACTGGAGGCGTGGCATGCTTTCACCAATAGAATACATTTTATTCCTTTTTAAGGGGTGTGTGTGTGCAGATCTAGTATGGCTATGATTACAGCCGAAACACGTAAGCCGGATGGTGCTGCGCCTGTTTGTTTGCTCCAGGATTGATGTGTGCATTTTTGTTTTAACATGGCACAATAAAAGTTAATTTTTATAAGATAGGAATCAACATTCTTTCTTTGTATGGATCTACTTACCAGGCATTGAGTTTGGTCTTTTCTTCCCTTCTTCCGAGAGTCTGGGTAAGGGTTTCACCTGTATGACATCACTGGATTGCGACAGCAGACCCATGCTGGAGAACAATGCCGAAGACGCCACAGACCAAGGTAAAGAAAACTGATGTCTAGTGGTTCCTTTCTCCCTGTTCTCTACTGGCTGAACATGTAGATAGAGCATAGCTCCAGGGTTTAGTGTGTTGCTCCGCTAACAAGTATTGAATTTGTTGTGGGACTGTTTACTATTAAGACCCTTACCTGGTGAAAACCACTTGTATATATATATACATATATTTATTCCTAACTCAGACAGTATTCTTTGATATATCTTCTTCAATATCTGAAGACTATGGTCATCAAATGTGGTTGAGCTGTACCAAATAATGAATCAGAGTTTGTTCTTGGTATTAAACCTCTTGTGGAAATTAATATTTATCAAAAATGTCATGTTATCCCCTGATAAGGTGCATACTATTTCAAGATCTTTAATTGCAGATTCCCAGGTCCTACAAGTCTTTTTTGCTTAGATAGAATGTATAAGCTGGTGTCCATAAAAGAAAAGTGTAAGTATGACCCACAACATTTATGGCCAGATTACGAGTGGAGTGCAAATGTTTGTGCGCAAGCTATAAAGGGTTTATCATGGTAGTTTGTGCTTGTCGGACTTATCGCTCTTATTACGAATTGAAAGTAAATGCGATCACTTGAGTGTTGGAGCAATTTATGCTAGAATGAATACCGCAACTTCAGAGCTCTGGTTAACTGTTTCGCGAAACTAAAAAGTAGGGTTGCACCGATACCACTTTTTTAAGACAGAGTACAAGTACCGATACTTTTTTTCAAATACTCACCGATACCAATTACCGATACTTTTTTTTAATGTCATGACAGTTTACCAAGCACAATACAGACTAATGATTAAAGATTGCTTCTTTATAATTATGAACTGTATCTCAAAAGACATTATGAAATAATAAAACAGTTTTATGTGCTTGTTGTCACTGGGTTCACAGAACATGTTTATAAATAAAAATATTACAATAACATATATTAATAATAACAACAATAAATAACAGCTGCAGCAGCTGGGGCTGTGAAGCTACAATTTAAAGGGTGATTACTGGATGTAATTTGGTTGTAGGGTGCCTATATAACTCATCAATCTGACATTTGTACTTAATAAAAAGTTATATAATTTAATTCTGAAAATAATATTGGGGAAGGAGTACCCAGTAATCCCCTTTGAGAAAAATGGGGCATTTGCATTCTGCTGACTCAACAGACAATAGGGCCGGTCTTCATATTTTCCCAGGGCTGCTTTCTATTCCCAGTCCAGCCCTGGCTAAGGATGTTCCTTAGAGCAGTGATTTTTAACCTTTTTTTTTTTTTGCTGTGGCACACTTTTTTACATTAAAAATTCCTGTGGCACACCACCAATCCAAAATTTAAAAAAATTACACATTGTATCCTAATACAGTGTGTGTGTGTATCTATGTATGTATGTATATATATATATATATATATATATATATATACACACACATACTGTATGTATTGTGCTGTGATGCCATGCCTCCTACAAACTATACGTGACATATTGACATTCATTCACAAACAATCATAATGATTGTCTGTGAGTGAATATCAATATGTCATGGTTGTACATGATGTCTGTCACATACCTCCCAATATTTCAAAATTTGAAAGAGGGACACCCCAGCACTGGGAGTAAAAAACAAGCAAAATTTTAAAAATGTCACACTGTTGTCAGACTGCCGTGGCACACCTGAGGATCTCTCACGGCACACTAGTGTGCCACGGCACACTGGCTGAAAAACACTGCCTTAGAGTACAGTATGTTTTGAGCACAATTGTTTAGGATGAGAACTAGCAGTATAACAGGCAATCTATCAATTAGAATAATTTTTCAAAAGTTAGTGGCAAGTTCTTATAAAGGAACAGAAGCATCTCTGCATGTTCAGCTATAAGTCTGTTTCTGCTATCAGTAAGGACTTTTGACGCTAAGATGAACAGTCTTTCACTTTTTACACTACTGCATGGGTCAGAAAGATATTTTTGGGCCATTAAATCTCAGTTTATTAACTGCCCAGTACTTCAGGGGTTTGTCTGAATGAGGTACAGTGATCTCTCCCAGGTAGGCTTCCAGCTGTAAAGTAGCAGCTTTTGGAGCACTGCTCTGACGTACAATAATACAAATAACAGCAATTTGTATTGGCAGAACAGAAGTGAACAATTTTTAGTTAAGTCTCCACTCCAGCTTAAAATGAAATGGGAACATGCAGTTTGAAAAACGCCACAAGATGGCGTATGGCTAGGAATTGGAGGTATCGGTTTAAGTATCGGTGCATTTGCACGAGTACAACAAGTACTCATGCAAATACTTGGTATCGGTACCGATACTAGTATCGGTATCGGTGCAACCCTACTAAAAAGTGTCAAAGATACATTACAAAGTACCGTTACACTCATAATAACACCATCTAATAAAAATTACTTTAAAAAAATAGTGCACAAAATATTATAAGGGCTAAAACATATGAGGATTAAAATGTTAGAAAATAAAAGGCAAGCAAAGGGATTTAACATAGAGATACAGACATATATATACATGTCTAGAGATGTATATGTATGTGTGTGTGTATATATATTTATTTTTATATATATACAGTATGTGTGTCTGTCTATATTTGTTTAAACATATATACACATATAAACACATAAATACATATGTACACATATATAGACTTACAGTATATAAGTGCATTGGAGCCCTTTGCAATTAATTAGATGAAAACAGGTAAAAGCATATTAATGCAATATTCCTATTTAATAAAGAATTTAACGGTGTATTTACTGTAAATATTTCATATTCCAATGTTCTGCACATAGCAGAATATTTTCTATAGATATATATTATACCAAAAAACAAAAGATACATGTAGAAATGTGTATTTATGAATAAATAAAGCATATTCTTGTATGTGAAATATTTATAATTTCATGTCGGGTTAGAGCACATGAGAATATGCGATTGGGTTTGCGCAAGAGTAAGGAGTTCTTTTTTCCACTGTTTTTCTTCATTGACTTCTTGAGGAATACGTGAATGCGCACCTGACATTCTAAGTTTGGCTTTTTGCAGTCATAGGATTAACGTGCGAGTGAAAACAGTTTACTTTCAACTCATAATACAAGTGCAACCCGACAAGCACAAAAAGCTTACTTCTAGCGCAATTAACGCTCGAGCTAGATCGTTAATTACTGTTCCACTTTTAATCTGGCCCTTAGTTGTGTGTACTTGTGTAGGCAAGTGTTATAAACAAGGCAAATCAATGTACTGATCATGTTTCATTTTCACTTATCAGATTGCTTGAGAGTACTTGGATCCTCCATATCCACTACCCTGGGGATACAGACTACTTTGGAAATTGACTTACAAATCACCTCTTCCCATTTCCACAAGTAAACCACCAACTGTGAGGGTGTTTGGAACTCAGAATGCAGGAACAGATACACTGAATAACAAAAGTCCTTTAAAGGCTTTACTGAATGATAAGTAAAAGAACAGTTAGTAGTTCAAAGTGAAGATCACAGAAACAGCAAGTTTGAACATGGGCCCAAGGCAGAACACTATAAATTCCCATACAAAGTTATGAATACTTAAGTAGGTTGCAGTAACAAAGTCCAGTGGGAACTGATGCTTGAACTGTGTTATAGAGGGTGAGACTGTCACAGGATACCAGATAAGTACAGATGGCACAGAGGGTTTGAGGAAAGCTGTCAGTGGTATAGCAGACACAGGATACTCAGTAGGCACAGAATATCCAGCAGGTACTGTCGATGAGACTGTCACAGGATACCAAGTAGGTACATTAGGAACTGCTGGTTTGAAGAACACTGGTATAGTAGACACAGGATTCACAGCAGGCACAGGATACCCAGCGGGTACTATAGGTAAGACTGTCACAGAATACCAAATAGGTACAGCAAGCACAGTTTCAGGTGAGCACACACAGGTATAAGGTAAGTATGTTTAGTCTCTGGAACAAAGTGAGCATACACAGGTACAAGGTAAGTATGACTGGTCTCTAGAACAAGGTGAGCATACACAGGTACAAGGTAAGTATGCTTGGTCTTTGGAACAAGGCGAGCATACACAGGTAAGAGGTAAGTATGCTTGGTCTCTGAAACAAGGTAAGCATACACAGGTAACAGGTAATTATGCTTGGTCTTTGAAACAAGGTGAGCATACACAGGTAACAGGTAAGTATGCTTGGTCTCTAAAACAAGGTGAGCATGCGCAGGTAAGAGGTAAGTATGCTTGGTCTCTGGAACAAGTTGATCATATGCAGGTAAGAGGTTAGTATGCTTGGTCTCTGGAACAAGGTGAGCATACATAGGTAATAGGTAAGTATGCTTGGCTTTCAGGAACCTGCTTTGCTTTCAGGAATCAGGAGAGCATATGCAGGTGCAGTAAGTATGCCAAACTCCAGGAACAAGCTGCGTGAGCTTGTATAGGAACTACAGAAAGATCTCCAGGTGGGAGTTCCAGTAATTAGAACATGGCCTATTTAAATCTAGGAATCGCACAGCTGTGCATTCCTAGAGAAGATCAGCAGCTGCAGCAGGAAGCTGGCGCAGGTCAATTTTGCTTACATGCATTAGAGGCATATAATCTATGTTTTATACACTCTCTATTGGTTGTGTTAATAGGATTGAGCTGGCATTCTATTGGCTGTTCCAATCAGCCAATAGAATGCGAGCTCAATCCTACTGGCTGATTGGATCAGCCAATAGGATTGAAGTTCAATCTTATTGGCTGATTGCATCAGCCAATAGGATTTTTTCTACCTTAATTCCGATTGGCTGATAGAATTCTATCAGCCAATCGGAATCTAAGGGAAGCAATCTTGGATGACGTCACTTAAAGAGATATTCATTCCGAAGAAGACGTCGATTGAAGAGGATGCTCCGCGCCGGATGTCTTAAAGAGGTAGCCGCTCCACGTCAATAGGATGAAGATAGAAGATGCCGTCTGGATGAAGACTTCTGCCCGTCTGGAGGACCACTTCTGCCCGTCTGGAGGACCACTTCTGCCGGCTTCATTGAGGACATCTTGCCGCTTGGATGAAGACTTCTCCCGGTAAGTGAATCTTCGGGGGTTAGTGTTAGGATTTTTAAGGGTGTTTTGGGTGGGTTTATATTTTAGGTTAGGGCTTTGGGCAGCAATAGAGCTAAATTTCCTTTTAAGGGCAATGCCCATCCAAATGCCCTTTTCAGGGCAATGGGGAGCTTAGATTTTTTTAGTTAGGCTTTTATTTGGGGGGTTGGTTGTGTGGGTGGTGGGTTTTACTGTTGGGGGGTTGTTTGTATTTTTTTTTTACAGGAAAAAGAGCTGATTTCTTTGAGGCAATGCCCCGCAAAAGGCCCTTTTAAGGGCTATTGATAGTTTAGTTTAGGCTAGGGTTTTTTTTATTTGGGGGGGGCTTTTTTATTTTAATAGGGCTATTAGATTAGGTGTAATTAGTTTAAAGATCTTGTAATTTGTTTTTTATTTTCTGTAATTTAGTGGGGTTTTTTTGTGATTTAGCTAATTTAATTTAATTTATTTAATTGTTTTTAATGTAGGGAATTTATTTAATTGTAGTGTAGTGTTAGGTGTTAGTGTAACTTAGGTTAGGTTTTATTTTACAGGTAAATTTGAATTTATTTTAGCTAGGTAGTTATTAAATAGTTAATAACTATTTAGTAACTATTCTACCTAGTTAAAATACATACAAACTTGCCTGTAAAATAAAAATAAACCCTAAGCTTGCTACAGTGTAACTATTAGTTATATTGTAGCTAACTTAGGGTTTATTTTATGGTAAGTATTTAGTTTTAAATAGGAATAATTTAGTTAATGATAGTAATTTTATTTAGATTTATTTAAATTGTATTTAAGTTAGGGGGTGTTAGGGTTAGACTTAGATTTAGGGGTTAATAAATGTAATATAGTGGCGGCGACGTTGGGGGCGGCAGATTAGGGGTTAATAAGTGTAGGTAAGTTGTGGCGACATTGGGGGCGGGAGATTAGGGGTTAATAAATATAATGTAGGTGTTGGCGATGTTGGGGGCAGCAGATTAGGGGTTAATAAGTATAATGTAGATAGCGGCGATGTCCGGAGCGGCAGATTAGGGGTTAATAAGTATAATGTAGGTGGCGGCAATGTCGGGGGCGGCAGATTAGTGGTTAATAAGTGTAAGATTAGGGATGTTTAGACTCAGGGTTCATGTTAGGGTGTTAGGTGTAAACATAAAATGTGTTTCCCCATAGGAATCAATGGGGCTGCGTTACTGAGTTTTACGCTGCTTTATTGCAGGTGTTAGACTTTTTCTCAGCCGGCTCTCCCCATTGATGTCTATGGGGAAATCGTGCATGAGCACGTATAACCAGCTCACCGCTCACTTAAGCAGCGCTGGTATTGGAGTGCAGTGTGGAGCTCAATTTTTCTCTACGCTCACTTCTTGCCTTTTAACGCCGGGTTTAGGAAAACCTGTAATACCAGCGCTGTAGGCAAGTGAGCGGTAATAATGTGCAAGTTAGCACCGCACCCCTCATACTGCAAAACTCGTAATCTACCCGTATGGTATTTGTATTTTAAGTGGTCTCCTCCCTATTTCTCTTATTAAAGGGATATTTAACAGTATGAGATTGTAATATAAAATATATAAAAATGTATAGTTAATAAAAGTTGTAATAAACGTTTATTATTTATCTTATCTTCTTTCCGTTTCCTGTAATTTATCTCCAAAAAATTTTGGTTTTCTTAACTCCACTGAGTTTCTATATAGTAATGGATTCACTGCCTGAGGAAAGAGTGTCATAAGCACTTTGAAACGCATTGCAGATTATATTCAAGTTTTAAATATATATTTTTTTGCTCCAATAAATAGTCCTCTATGCATAGAGGTTATTTTGGTTTTTATCCTAAACTGTGAGTGTTTTTTTTTTTTAACTTTTATTTCAACTGTGGCTCTGGTACCTGTTTGCCTGAGTGATCTATCTGTTGGGCTCATATTAACCCAGCTGGTCTGACTTGCACTGCAATATAGTGTGCCACTTTTGTGAGTATATTCTTTGAAGGATTTTTTGAAATTTTCTCTATTTTGTAGTGATTTCATGCACTATTGGAGTACCCTCCCCCCTTGCATTTTATTTTGCAGCAACCGTTGGTTTATCCACAATCTGGAGTGAGCCAGCTGGTGGGCTCTGATCTATCCAGCCTGCCTGAGTTGCACTGCCACATAGTGCACCACTTTTGTGAGTATCATTCCGTAGAGTGATAAATTGATACAATTTCCAACAATTGTTGTGATCTTCTGCACCATTGGAG
Organism: Bombina bombina; assembly: GCF_027579735.1. NCBI lineage: Eukaryota > Metazoa > Chordata > Amphibia > Anura > Bombinatoridae > Bombina > Bombina bombina. The sequence continues at coordinate 656,423,713 of NC_069504.1, forward strand.
CGCCTTTTTCTGTTTTTTCATATTTGCAGCTTCCAAGTCTTCCCATTATCTCACTTTCCTGCGTAGAACAATTAAGGAACACATATAAAAAAGGCAATAAAAGATATATAAATATATATATACAGTAGTATCTCACAAAAGTGAATACACCCCTCATATTTTTGTAAATATTTTATTATATATTTTCATGTGACAACACTGAAGAAATGACACTTTGCTACAATGTAAAGTAGTGAGTTTGCAGCCTGTATAACAGTGTACATTTGCTGTCCCCTCAAAATAACTCAACGCACAGCCATTAATGTCTAAACTGTTGGCAACAAAAGTGAGTACACCCCTAAGTGGAAATCTCCCAATTGGGCCCAATTAGCCATTTTCCCTCCCCGGTGTCATGTGACTCGTTAGTGTTACAAGGTCTCAGGTGTGAATGGGGAGCAGGTGTGTTAAATTTGGTATTATCGCTCTCACACTCTCTCATACTGGTCACTGGAAGTTCAACATGGCACCTCATGGCAAAGAACTCTCTGAGGATCTGAAAAAAAGAATTGTTGCTCTACATAAAGATGGCTATAAGATTGCCAAGACCCTAAAACTGAGCTGCAGCACGATGGGCAAGACAATACAGTGGTTTCACAGGACAGGTTCCACTCAGAACAGGCCTTGCCATGGTCGACCAAAGAAGTTGAGTGCATGCGCTCAGCGTCATATCCAGAGGTTTTCTTTGGGAAATAGACGCATGAGTGCTGCCAGCATTGTTGCAGAGGTTGAAGGGGTGTGGGAGTCAGCCTGTCAGTGCTCAGACCATACGCTGCACACTGCATCAAATTGGTCTGCATGGCTGTCATCCCAGAAGGTAGCCTCTTCTAAAGATGATGCACAAGAAAGCCTGCAAACAGTTTGCTGAAGACAAGCAGACTAAGGACATGGATTATTGGAACTATGTCTTGTGATCCGATGAGACTAAGATAAACTTATTTGGTTCAGATGGTGTCAAGCGTGTATGGCAGCAACCAGGTGAAGAGTACAAAGACAAGTGTTTCTTGCCTACAGTCAAGCATGGTGGTGGGAGTGTCATGGTCTGGGCCTGCATGAGTGCTACTGGCACTGGGGAGCTACAGTTCATTGAGGGACCCATGAATGCCAACATGTACTGTGACATACTGAAGCAGAGCATGATCCCCTTCCTTCGGTGACTGGGCCACAGGGCAGTATTCCAACATGATGACTACAAACACACCTCCAAGACAACCACTGACTTGCTAAAGAAGCTGAGGGTAAAGGTGATGGACTGGCCAAGCATGTCTCCAGACCTAAACCCTATTGAGCATCTGTGGGGCATCCTCAAACGGAAGGTGGGGGAGCGCAAGGTCTCTAACATCCACAAACTCCATGATGTCGTCATAGAGGAGTGGAAGAGGGCTCCAGTGGCAACCTGTGAAGCTCTGGTGAACTCTATGCCCAAGAGGGTTAAGGCAGTGCTGGAAAATAATGGTGGCCACACAAAATATTGACACTTTGGACATTTCCACTTAGGGGTGTACTCACTTTTGTTGCCAATGTTTTAGACATTTATGGCTGTGTGTTGAGTTATTTGGAGGGGACAGCAAATTTACACTGTTATACAGGCTGTACACTCACTACTTTACATTGTAGCAAAGTGTCATTACTTCAGTGTTGTCACATGAAAAGATACAATAAAATATTAACAAAAATGTGAGGGGTGTACTCACTTTTGTGAGATACTGTATACATATGTGTGTGTGTGTATATATATATATATATATATATATCCCTAATTTTTCTCAGCAGAATACTCAGATAAATAGAAAACTAGTTCAAACATGGTGGTGCCCATTACTTTATACAAGATAGAGACCATTACAGAAACTAATAATTTATACTAGACATGTGCAATTCGGTTCGGTTCGATTCGGAAATTCGGAAAATTCGGCAAATTCGGAGATTCGGATCGAACCGAATTTCCGAATTAAAATACTGCCGAATTTACCGAATAAATCCGAAATAGTTCGGATTTATTCGGTAAATTTGGATGAACATGGATTACACTAGTATTGTACAGTATATTAGGTTATATCACTCTGCTATGGGTTACACCTAATATACAGTACATAATACTAGTCTAATACACAGCACACATACCGAAATTCCGAATTTCCGAACCGAATCGAACCGAATCCAGCTGAATTTTTTCGAATCCGAATTAATCCGAAACGAATCCGAAACGAATTCATTCGAAGTTTTCCGAATTCGAATCGATCCTAAACGAAATTCGAAAACCTCCGAATCGATCCTAACCGAAACAAATTTTTCGATCATGCACATATCTAATTTATACTAATGTCTTCAATATTTAAACAACTAATATCATTGTAAAAAGTACATGTACAGTACATATTATTAGAAGGCTAATCTATGCTTTACATACATTTCTTTATCTAGCATTTATTTACTATTTAATATCTCTTTAATAAAAGATTTCAAGTGGAGCAATATTTAATGCTCCAGCTCGAGCGTTAAATCCGCTATAAGTAAGCTTTTTGCGCACATCGGGTAGTGCTCATATTACAAGTTGAAAGTAAACAGTTTTCACTGTAACGTATTCCCCCATAGAAGTCAATGGAGCAAAAAAAGTGGGGGGAAAAGCTAACACTCTACTCACGCGCAAACATGATCACATATTCTCAAGAGTGCTAACCCAATATGATATATGAATATTTCACATTCCAATGTTCTTCACATAGCAAATTATGTTCTATTTATTTGTAAATACATATTTCTACATATATCTGAAGATGTTTTCATACAATATATATCCATACCTATATATATACATGATTATATAAAGATATATATAGTAATGTCTAATTAGAAATACATAAAACATATTCTGCTATGTGCAGAACATTGGAATGTGAAATATTTACAGTACATACACAGTATAACACTTTATTAAATATGAATATTGCATACATGTTTGCTCCAGGGTCCTCTATTGAGTAGGTCCGCTACTGGTGGTGAACATCATATACAGAGACATTTGCTGCTTAACAAGGATGCTTAACTTACGTTTGGAGGTGCTTAGCACCCCCATAGAACCACCAATGCTTAGACCTGTTTTAATTTATTTAACATGCCTTTCTCCATGAGACATTGAGATGCCTCATGAGATTTTTCCATAGAAACTCTATGATCCCGGGAGGCTCCTCTGTTGCTTGCTAGTGAGAGGAAGTTATGTGGTCACTTCCTTGGGTCCTGACTGATGAAGGCCTAAGGAAGTGTGCATTGCAAGCTACTGCCCCTTCACACACTAACATCTGATATCTATAACAAAATGGGTATTTGCTCAATTTCTCCATTTGTATATAGTTACATTATTTACAACTGTAAATATTTCATGCTACAATGGCTATTTACAACATTTTTAGAGATTAATCTAGCAGAAATTTGCTTGCAGTTTGCTGTAATTGTCAGTTGTTTATCTTTTCACTTTGGAACTTGTTGTTAAGAGCAATCTGTTTTATTTTTTTTCACACAGGGCACACATTATTGACAAAGTGTGCTTTAAAATTAAATTAAATATTATAAATTCATTACAATTAACAGTTGTATCACCTCTAAGATGCCACTCCATGATTCATATTCCATATGCTTTTTAGAAAATATTGTTTAGTTTATGTTTAATGTGATATATTTGCAAGTATGATGTGATATACTTGCAAGTAGAGCAGCAGGGAGTGTAGCCTAATGAAAATACACAATACTATACTGTTTCTGGAAATTCTTTCATTGTGCATTAGCATTATTGATCTTGTACATCAATACAAAATAAGGAAAGAGAGGGTTTACCTTGAGACATTTGTCATATTTTCTACATCAGACAGTACCTATTCCATTTTAAAATACTAGTTTATACAGTTAATTATATACATTTTAAGTATATACAGTTATTATTTATGAAAATCACATCCCCATTGTATACACCATATTATGACAATCACTAATGCAAAGGGTCCATCATTGCAAAACTTGTAAATGTGATTATTTCTTAGAAAAATTAAAATAGTATAGGTAAGGTGCACTTGTTAAGGAATGCTATGCCCAGTTACAAAGTTGGGTATACATTTGTTTCTTAGGTCCAGTCCCAATTCAATATAATGCTCAAAAAATGCATTTCTCTCTATGTTGACAAGTTTTTGATAATTTGGCCCTTATTGAGAATTCATATTTTTATCAACCCTATCTGCTATTAAAAAATAAAGGTAAGGGGGGGCGTGTTTGACCATCGACCAAGATGGCTGCTTGTTAAACCAGGTCTGATTATGGGAGATGATAAAACTGCTGATTGCCTCTCCTAAAGTTTCCAGACCTTAATCATCTAAAGACATTTGAGAAAAGCATTTCTTCTGGAGCAGATTTATGTGACTTTGATAACCCTATGAGAATAGGCAGCCAGTACTAGAGAAGGTACGCAGCAGAGGCCTTGGAGCGGCCTATACCTCTCTCTACCCCCCCATTACTCTGCTAACGCAGTATATCCAGCCAGTTGTGCTGAAGCAGAACTACACACTAGACTTTATTATGGAGGAACAGTTGTGCTATAGAATTAAAGAGCAATTATGTGCTCAGTTCGCTCGTGTCGAGGAGGAGCTGACAAAAGCATTACACCACTATATGATAGAGATTCCTGCGGAGGGAGAGACTGATCGGAGACAAATACACCATCCGGGACCCAAACAGGTCCTTATATGCCAGAACGCAACTATACCGGAGGTGATTTCACCAAAAGAACCAAAGAAAACGCTCCCTAACCTGGAGTTAGACACCATAGTCCTGCAAATGGCTCAGTCGCAACATGGGACACTGAAGTCTGGGTCACTTTGGAAAGTAACAGGGATTAAGGCAAGTACCATAATGCAAGGTCCCAGACCAGAAGAGTGGGGCGGCCCATTGCTGCCTGTCTCCTGTGGCGTTCACTGGGCTGGAGTGCACCGCGGTGTGCAGAGGCCTTTGACCCTGGCCCCCCTAGTGGAAGAAGCGGCTCTGGGACCCGCCTCGATGCGGACGATCATGGTGGAGACAGCTGACCACTTGAGATCAGATTCTAGCATGTGGGATAGCCTGAGCATGAAACATTGCCCGCATAACCTGATGGTACAGTGGAAAGGGGACTGGAAGTCAAGCAAGATCATAGAGGCTAAATTGGATAAGGTGCGCGGTAACAACTTAACAACGGAGACAGCCTCTGAATGGCTACGCCATGTTGCCCCCTGTCTCTGTCCCACTCCGGAGACATATTACCGACTCATTGTTTTCATCACTGTGGGTGTCGGCTGATTCTTTAAGTAAGCAGGCAGCTAGTGGGGCTATGCTATATACATGGGATACCCTATGACTACTTTAGCGTTATCTTTAAATCCTCCGATTCTACTGCTTGCAATGCTAGATGAAGTTTAAGCCCCTTTTTTTTATTTATCTGCCTGTTATCATCTAACTGACTATCCCATTGCCTACTGCACAAACTTGAGGTGATTGAGCGAGATGCGGCAATTCCTTTATATTTTTCGGGCGACAGAATTATGTCTCCAAACACATAATGCATAATTTAAAGGTGCATGTTGAAGGCGCAATTTTATTTCTACGCTGTCTTTAAACTTATAGAAAGAAAATGGTCGGCTAAATATTAGTTCAGTTGTGACAGTTATTTTTATTTAGTTTACCACAGTTAGAAAAATGTTAATGTACTATTATATACTTTCTCTCTGTGCAGATATTATATTTTCAAATGCTTATACTACTATTTCTGTTTAGCAGCGTACTGAGGAGTGTATGGTCATTTTTATTCTTTTGCTGTATTTTCCTTTAGCATATCAATGTTTGGCGAATTGTTTTTCATATGCTTTCTAATTGCTATTGATATCTAATTATTACTATGATCTTTCAGTTTATGGGTATAGGGCCCAAACCCAAAATGGCAGGCCTTAAATGTGCGAAACAAAGACATATAATGTTTACTCCCTAGTACTTTAACGACGATGCCTTCAAACTATATTTAGAGAGAATCCTTAATTGATAACTAAAGCTACGACTCCACGTAATAGACTTATATATCCCTATTAGGATTTGATAGATTATACACAGACTTCTCATACACCCGAGGTTGTTGTTGCAAATATATATTTAAAATAAGCCATAATAATACTAACTTTAGTTTACTACATCTTCTGATGGTACAGGCTTCATGCCCTATCGCCCAATTAGTCTTTGCTTACCCCCTCTCATAGTCCGCCTATGCAAAAAAAAAAAAAAAAAAAAAAAAAAAAAAAAAAAAAAAAAAAAAAAAAAAAAAAATAAAGGTAAAATATCTTTATTTCCAGTTCATTTGTCTGAATGGTATATTAAATAATGGTATTTTTATTGTCCTCAATTTTTTTTAATTTGTTCATTTTTTTCTCATCACAGAATCAAAACTGTTTTGGTATACAATAGACACAGTTACAGCATTGGGATTGTCATCAAAATATAGATGAATAGACATACCACAATATAATACAATTTAATAAGTGAATCATAAGCACAGGGGTGAAACTACAGGGGGTGCAGAGGACGCAGGTGTGACTGGGCCCCTGAGGGTGGGGGCCCAGCTTAAAAAAAAAAAAAATATTTTTATAATTTTTTTTTTATATATTTTTTTTTATAAAAAAGTTAACCTACCACTGCCTGCACTGATGTCATGTGAGTGTGACATGACTACAGGGGTTAGTGTTTCTGTTTTACCCATTGGTGTTTATGTGTGTGTGTATGGTGTGTGTGTGTGTGTATGTATGTATGTGACTGTGTGTGTATTTATGCATGTATGTGTGTGTATGTGTGTTTGTGTATGTTTGTGGAACCAGCAAATTACAGACCTTGTTACTACAGCATGGGGGGGCAGGGGGTAAACAGTGTCACTATACAGTACCACTATATACAGTATGGGGGGGTGGACCATGTCACTGACTACTGTGGTCACTTTATAAAGTACTGGGCAGGTAGGGTCAGGCCAGCCATCTCACCGGCAGATTACAGACTGTGTTACTGACTCACTATATACAGTGCTGGTGAGTTAAATAGTGTCACTATATATATATATATATACAGTAATAGGGGGTCAGACCATCTCACAGACAGTAGGCACAGTGTACCTCCTTTTGCAGACACGTAATCTGATTCATATTTTTTTTTCTGTGTTAAATGTAAAAAAAAATTAAAAAAAATTATATGTATTAAATTGACATTTTTTTGGAGGGGGGAGGGGCGGTGGGGCTTCTTAGATTCTTGCACCTAGGCCCTGTGGTTTCTAGTTACGCCTCTGCATAAGCACCATAGTGAACAAGTAGTCTTCCATGAGAATTGCATTTGTGAAAAACTAAATAAGACACATTAGTGAATTTTCAGTAATCAAATCCTCAAAGCAAGAGAAAGAAAAAAGAAGTGAAAAGTATAGAAGGGGAGACTACTGTGCCCCCCAAATGTGTGAATCTAGTGTACTGTTTCCGCTGTGCAGTGTATTAAGTGATGTAGGTTTTCCCAATAGAATTTAAAGGGCCACTAAACCCAAAATCTTTCTTTCATGATTCAGATAGAGAATAGAAATTTAAACAACATTACAATTTACTTCCATAATTTATTTTGCTTAATTTTTTAAATATCCTTATTTGAAGAAAAAGCAATGCATATGGTGAGCCAATCACATGATGCCTCTATGTGCAGCAACCAATCAGCAGCTAGTGAGCATATCTAGATATGCTTTTCATCAAAGAATATCAAGATAATAAAACAAATTAGATAATATAAGTAAATTAGAAAGATGTTTAACATTGCATTCTCTTTCTAAATCATAAAAGAAAAAATGTGGCTGGCATGTCCCTTTAACATCTGTGAAGATAGATATTTGTTTCTTTCTTTTCCTTCTAATGTAAGGAGTTCATTAGTTCTATCTTTCCACATAGGCAATCTGATTGGTTTCCCATCGTCCAGCTTTCACTGAGCGAGTGCTATTTAGGGTCAGCAGCTATTTAAGGCCATTTAACAACGCCCTTACTGATAATTTGATAAACTTGACCCAAAATGTTTTGTTCTCAATTTTTTATTTAGTATGTTAAACAAATGACAAAATAGAAACATGGATGCATTGCGGAAAGAAAAGCCCAACATATTACATTTAAGAAAATGTTTATGGTAACAAAATAAAATTAACGTCTTGTGTGGATTTAGTTTATCTTTAGTTTTAGAACACTTGTCAATAGCAGAGAATGCGTCATACTTACATAGTGACAGTGAATGTCTCTGACTCCCACTTTATTTCATGCCAAACCTTAGTCAACAAGGATGATCTTCCTGGAGTCATTGAAGTAATTGATGAAAAATCTCAGGTTGTTCTTCTGTGTCTTTGGACTTGCACCTCTAGCTGCTTTTCTCTGTCTCCATCATAGATGATAAAAATACATATAGTGCAAATTACATGTTTTCACAGTCTGTACACTTCGACAAGTAATAAACATGTGCTGCCTCCACTTTATATAACATGCTTGTTCTCACGACATTCAGGTCCTCGGAGTTGGCAAATGAAAAATGCTTAAATAAATAAAATTATGACCCTGAGGGAGGTATCCCTAAGGGTGATGCGGGAAGCCAGACATGGACCCGTTGCTCAGTATGCCTAGAGGGATATGGCTGCACCTCACTGACGAGGCCCACAATAGGCTGAAACGTACATCTGGGGTTTTGCCATTTCTCTCGTTCAGAGAGGGATTGCCTGGTATTTCGGGGCTGGACTGCACTGTTAAGTCAGGAACAGACTGATATGCTTCAGGAAAGTTCTTCTCTGTGAAAGGCACATTTTGAGCAAAAAGAGTCTGCTTTGTTAACTAGCCATAGAATAAGCTATTATGCTATTGTTCGTTCCTAGGTTGAGCGCTTCTCTGTTTTTATCTATTTAAATGAAAAATGCTGCTTGGGCTATCATTTCTTCCAGATGTAAATGCCTGCTACTAGAAACAAACTAAAAGGAATGTGTTGTTAGGCTCAATAGGCCAAAAATGCACGACAATGCTAAAATCAATTACAAACCATAATTTGGCATCATCTCTGGATAACAAACTGTGGTTTATTTTCTGAGGCAATTCTTTTTAAAAGGACAGTTAACACTTTGAGATTGTCATATGAAATTATTAACTATTCATATTATGGAAAATTTGCATTATACATACATTGTTTATTTTGCCCCCCTTTCCTGTAATTTATGTCTAAAGAAATTACGGCTAGAATGCGAGTTGTGCGTTAAGGTAAAAAAGCAGCATTAAGAGGTCCTAACGCTACTTTTTTACGCCCGCTGCTATTACGAGTCTTGAAGGTTTAGGGTCACCGCACACTTCTTTGGCCTTACCGCAAAACGACTTACGTAAACTTCGTAAAGTCTTTTTTCTATGGGACTTCCATAGCGCCGGTATTACGTGTTTGTCCTGGGAGGCCAAAAAGTGAGCGGTACACCCTACCCTGTCAAGAGTCCTAACGCATTTAAAAGTCAGTAGTTAAGAGTTTTATGGTACAACGCCGTAACATAAAACTCATAACTAAAGTGCTAAAAAGTACACTAACACCCATAAACTACCTGTTAACCCCTAAACCGAGGCCCTCCCGCATCGCAAACACTAAAATAAAAATTTTAACTCCTAATCTGCCGCTCCGGACACCGCCGCCACCTAAATTATATTTATGAACCCCTAATCTGCTGCCTCCAACATCGCCGCCACCTACATTATATTTATTAACCCCTAATCTGCCGCCCCCAATGTCGCCGCAACCTACCTACACTTATTAACCCCTAATCTGCCACCCCCAACGTCGCAGCCACTATAATAAACATATTAACCCCTAAACCGCCACACTCCCGCCTCGCAAACATTAGTTAAATATTATTAACCCCTAATCTGCCTTCCCTAACATCGCTGCCACCTACCTACACTTATTAACCCCTAATCTGCCACCCCCAACGTCGCCGCCACTATACTAAATTTATTAACCCCTAAACCTAAATCTAACCCTAATCCTAACACCCCCTAACTTAAATATAATTACAATAAATCTAAATAAAAATTCCTATCATTACCTAAATTATTCCTATTTAAAACTAAATACTTACCTATAAAATAAACCCTAAGCTAGCTACAATATAACTAATAGTTACATTGTAGCTAGCTTAGGGTTTATTTTTATTTTACAGGCAAGTTTGTATTTATTTTAACTAGGTACAATAGTTATTAAATAGTTATTAACTATTTAATAACTACCTAGCTAAAATAAATACAAAAGTACCTGTAAAATAAAACCTAACCTAAGTTACAATAACACCTAACACTACACTATAATTAAATAGATTTACTAAATTAAATACAATTACTTAAATTAAGTTAAATTAGCTAAAGTACAAAAAAACAACACTAAATTACAGAAAATATTAAACAAATTACAGATATTTAAACTAATTCCACCTAATCTAATAGCCCTATCAAAATAAAAAAAAGCCCTTTTGTGGGGCATTGCCCCAAAGTAATCAGCTCTTTTACCTGTAAAAAAAATACAAACAACCCCCCAACAGTAAAACCCACCACCCACACAAACAACCCCCCAAATAAAATACTATCTAAAAAAACCTAAGCTCCCCATTGCCCTGAAAAGGGCATTTGGATGGGCATTGCCATTAAAAGGGCAGTTAGCTCTTTTGCAGGCCCAAACCCTAACCTAAAAATAAAACCCACCCAATACACCCTTAAAAAAACCTAACACTAACCCCCTGAAGATCGACTTACAGTTCTGAAGACCGGACATCCATCCTCAAGGTAGCGGCAGAAGTCTTCATCCAACCGGGCCGAAGTCCTCAACGAAGCCGGGAGAAGTCTTCATCCAAGCCGGGCGAAGTGGTCCTCCATGCGGGCAGAATTCTTCATCCAGAATGGCATCTTCCATCTTCATCCATCCGACGCAGAGCGGGTCCATCTTCAAGACATCCGACGCGGAGCATCCTCTTCATCTGACGACTAAAGACAAATGAAGGTACCTTTAAGTGACATCATCCAAGATGCCGTCCCTTAGATTCCGATTGGCTGATAGAATTCTATCAGTCAATCGAAATTAAGGTAGAAAAAATCCTATTGGCTGATGCAATCAGCCAATAGGATTGAAGTTCAATCCTATTAGCTGATGCAATCAGCCAATATGATTATGCTCGCATTCTATTGGCTGTTCCAATCAGCCAATAGAATGCGAGCTCAATCCTATTGGCTGATTGGATCAGCCAATAGGATTGAACTTCAATCCTATTGGCTGATTGCATCAGCCAATAGGATTTTTTCTACCTTAATTCCAATTGGCTGATAGAATTCTCTCAGCCAATCGGAATATAAAGGACGCCATCTTGGATGACGTCACTTAAAGGAACCTTCATTCGTCGGGTAGTTGTCGGATGAAGAGTATGCTCCGCGTCGGATGTCTTGAAGATGGACCCGCTCCGCGTCGGATGGATGAAGATAGAAGATGCCGTCTGGATGAAGACTTCTGCCTGTCTGGAGGACCACTTCACCCGGCTTGGATGAAGATACTTCTCCCGGCTTCTTGAGGACTTCGGCCCGGTTGGATGAAGACTTCTGCCGCTTCCTTGAGGATGGATGTCCGGTCTTCAGAACTGTTAGTCGATCTTCAGGGGGTTAGTGTTAGGTTTTTTTAAGGGTGTATTGGGTGGGTTTTATTTTAGGTTAGGGTTTGGACCTGCAAAAGAGCTAACTGCCTTTTTCAGGGCAATGCCCATCCAAATGCCCTTTTCAGGGCAATGGGGAGCTTCTAATATTTGTATTGTATTTGAATTAGCCCTCCAGTTATTAAAAACAAATATTAGAAGCTCCTCTTGACTTAGTTTAAAAAAATATTTTTTTAACTATAAAATACTTTCTGCATTAGATGCTCTTAGTTGCACTATGAGCGGGTAACCTCGGTAATATTGTGTCTGGTCTGAAGGAAAACATTGCAAGCAAGCTTACGATATAAGCTGCACTAGAGATAGAAAAGACATTTAAGACACAGTTTTCAGTGCTAACACTGGCAAATTTATTAACCTCTTATTCAACTGATTGTTGTCAACATTGGTTACTATTTAATTTATATATATACACTGGTGGTGTGTTTTTAAATGTGTGTGTGAGCAACAAGCAGCTCTCATAACTGTTTTTGCTGTTCTTTTATTAGAAATTAAATTAAAATTTACATTTTATATATCTTTAATATATCAGTATCTAGTATTTACAAATAGTACATAGAAGCAAACTTTCTTTAGCATATCCATTCTTGTGGGATCACTGCTGTTGTTTTTTAATTTAATTATTGCTTAAAGTACTACTACTAGTTTTCACCCATAGATTTATTTGACAAGGTGAACTATTAGGTATACATTTCATATATCAATCTTTTTCTCTTTTCTCGAATAAATACAAACTTGCCTGTGAAATAAAAATAAACCCTAAGCTAGCTACAATGTAACTATTAGTTATATTGTAGCTATCTTAGGGTTTATTTTATAGGTAAGTATTCAGTTTTAAATAGGAATAATGTAGTTAATTATAGTAATTTTATTTTGATTTATTTAAATTATATTTAAGTTAGGGGGTGTTAGGGTTAGACTTAGGTTTAGAGGTTAATACATTTAGCATAGTGGCGGCGACGTTGGGGGCGGCAGATTAGGGGTTAATAAGTGTAGGTAGGTGGCGGCGACATTGGGGGCGGCAGATTAGGGGTTAATAAATATAATGTAGGTGGCGATGATGTTGGGGGCAGCAGATTAGGGGTTCATAAGTGTAATGTAGGTGGCGGCGGTGTCCGGAGCGGCAGATTAGGGGTTAATAAATATAATGCAGGTGTCGCGATGTCAGGGGCGGCAGATTAGGGTTAATAAGTGTAAGATTAGGGGTGTTTAGACTAGGGGTTCATGTTAGGGTGTTAGGTGTAGACATAAATTTTATTTCCCCATAGGAATCAATGGGGCTGCGTTAGTGAATTTTACGCTGCTTTTTTGCAGGTAAGTGAGCGGTGAGACAAAACTGCTCGTTAGCACCGCATAGCCTCTAACGCAAAACTCGTATTCTAGCCGTTAGTTTTTTCCAGTCCTGAAAACTGAAAGACCACATGGCAGGCTACACTACCTAGCCTGGCTGTTAAAAACACAATTGCAGCATTCAATGTGTTAATCTGTTCTTATAACGTCAGACTCTGCTGATATGCTAATCAATTGGAACAATTGGAAAATGCAGAAACATTTGTAATAACAAACACCTAGATTACGAGTTTTGCGGTAACAGGGGTGCGGTGCTAACGAGCAGTTTTCCCTCACCGCTCACCTACAGACAATGCTGGTATTACGGGTTAGCTGCAGAAAAGTGAGCGGAGAGCAAAATTTTGCTCCACATCTCACCTCAATACCAGCGCTGCTTATGGTAGCGGTGAGCTGGCAAAACGTGCTTGTGCACGATTTCCCCATAGGAATCAATGGGGGAGAGCCGGCTGAAAAAAAAACTAACACCTGCAAAAAAGCAGCGTAAAGCTCTTAACGCAGCCCCATTGATTCCTATGGGGAAACACATTTTATGTCTACACCTAACACCCTAACATGAACCCTGAGTCTAAACACCCCTAATATTACACTTATTAACCCCTAATCCGCCGCCCATGACATCGCCGACACCTTCATAATATTATTAACCCCTAATCTGCCGCTCCGGACACTGCCGCCACCTACATTATACTTATTAACCCCTAATCTGCTGTCCCCAACATCGCCGAACCCTACATTATATTTATTAACCCCTAATCTGCCACCCCCAATGTCGCCACAACCTAACTACATTTATTAACCCCTAATCTACCACCCCCAATGTCGCCACCACTATATTAAAGTTCTTAACCCCTAAACCTAAATCTAACCCTAAACCTACCCCCCTAACTTAAATATAATTTAAATATATCTAAATAAATATTCCTATCATTAACTAAATAATTCCTATTTAAAACTAAATTCTTACCTATAAATTAAACCTTAAGCTAGCTACAATATAACTAATAGTTACATTGTATCTATCTTAGGGTTTATTTTTATTTTACAGGCAAGTTTGTATTTATTTTAACTAGGTAGAATAGTTATTAAATAGTTATTAACTATTTAATAGCTACCTAGTTAAAATAAATTTAAATTTACCTGTAAAATAAATCCTAACCTAAGTTACAATTACACCTAACTCTACACTATAATTAAATTAATTACCTAAATACAATTAAATACAATTTAAAAAATGTATCTAAAGTACGAAAAAACAAACACTAAATTAAAGAAAATAATAAAATAATTACAAGTTTTTTAAACTAATTACACCTAATCTAATCCCCCTAATAAAATAAAAAAAGCCCCCCAAAATAATAAAAAGCCCTACCCTATACTAAATTACAAATAGCCCTTAAAAGGGCCTTTTGCGGGGCATTGCCCCAAAGTAATCAGCTCTTTTACCTGTAAAAAAAAGTACAATACCCCCCCAACATTAAAACCCACCACCCACACACCCAACCCTACTCTAAAACCCACCCAATACCCCCTTAATAAAACCTAACACTAACCCCTTGAAGATCACCCTACCTTGAGAAGTCTTCACCCAACCGGGCCGAAGTCCTCAACGAAGCCGGGGGAAGTGGTCCTCCAGACGGGCAGAAGTCTTCATCCAAGCCAGGAAAAGGAGGTCCTCCAGAGGGCAGAAGTCTTCATCCAGGCGGCATCTTCTATCTTCATCCATCCGGCGCAGAGCGGCTCCATCTTCAAGACATCCAACGCAGAGCATCCTCTTCAAACGAAGTCCAACTGAAAAATGAAGGTTCCTTTAAATGACGTCATCCAAGATGGCGTCCCTTCAATTCCGGTTGGCTGATAGAATTCTATCAGCCAATCGGAATTAAGGTATAAAAAATCCTATTGGCTGATGCAATCAGCCAATAGGATTGAGCTTGCATTCTATTGGCTGATCCAATCAGCCAATAGAATGCGAGCTCAATCCTATTGGCTGATTGGATTATTTTAGGTGTAATTGTTTTTATTTTGGATTATTATTATTATTGGTTATTTGTAGAGCGCCAACAGATTCCGCAGCGCTATTAACAAAGACGGAGTACAAAAAACAGTTATAGGGATCAAATGGGTAGAGGGCCCTGCCAAGAGTTGCACTCTTGTAGTCAGCTCTTGAGAAGGTGATCAACAAACAGCTGGACTCTTAAGCTTACATGCTAGGGGGGTTCAGGGGATAGCAATGGAGGAGAGGAACTGGTATAAAGAAAGGTTAGCGTAGGTTGTATGCATCCCTGAACAGTAGAGTCTTTAGGGAGCACTTGAAGCTTTTAAAACTAGAAGAGAGTTTTGTGGAGCGAGGCAGAGAATTCCACAAGATGGGAGCCAGTCTGGAGAAGTCCTGTAAATGGGAGTGTGATGAGGTGACAAGAGAGGAGGAGAGGAGGAGGTCATGAGCAGAGCGAAGGGGACGGGAGGGAGAGTATCTGGAGACAAGGTCTGAGATATAGGGGGGAGCAGAGCAGTTGAGGGCTTTGTATGTCAGAGTGAGAATTTTGTGTTTGATCCTAGAGGCAAGAGGAAGCCAGTGAAGGGATTGGCAGAGAGGTGCAGCAGATGAAGAGCGACGTGTAAGGAAGATAAGTCTGGCAAAGGCATTCATTAAGGATTGTAAAGGAGCTAGGCGGTAGGTGGGGAGACCAGAGAGGACAGAGTTGCAGTAATCGAGGCAGGAGAGGATGAGAGAGTGGATTAAAATCTTAGATGTTTTTAAGGTGGAAGCGGCAGGCTTTAGCCAAAGACTGAATATGAGGAGTGAAAGAAAGATCTGAGTCAAATGTGACCCCGAGACATTGGGCATGCGGCGTAGGGGTAATGATGGAGTTGTCGACAGTTATAGAGAGATTGGGGGTGGAGAGTTTAGAAGAAGGGGGGAAAATAAGGAGCTCAGTTTTGGAGAGATTTAGCTTGAGGTAGTGAGAGGACATCCAGTTGGAGATGTGAGAAAGACAGTTAGTGACACGGGTTAGCAAAGAAGGAGAAAGGTCTGGTGCAGAGAAGTAGATTTGGGTGTCGTCGGCATACAAATGATATTTAAAACCATGGGACTTTATTAGGGAACCTAGTGATGACGGGTAGATTGAGAAGAGAAGGGGGACGAGGACAGAGCCTTGCGGTACTCCGACAGAAAGTGGTGACGGGGCAGAGGAGGCCCCAGAGAAGGCTAAACTAAAGGTATGGTTTGACAGGTAGGAAGAGAGCCATGAGAGGGCTGTGTCACATATGCCGAAGGATTGGAGGGTTTGGAGCAAGAGAGGGTGGTCAACAGTGTCAAAGGCTGCGGACAGATCAAGGAGAATAAGCAGAGAGAAGTGGCCTTTTGATTTTGCTGTAAGTAGGTCATTGGTAACCTTAACAATTGCTGCTTCTGTGGAGTGATGGGGACGAAATCCAGATTGCAATGGGTCAAGGAGGGAGTTTATTGTAAGGAAATGGGATAGGCGCGCATAAGCTAGTTTTTCGAGAAGCTTTGATGCAAGAGGGAGGAGGGAAATAGGGCGGTAGTTGGATGGGGAGATAGGATCAAGGGAAGGTTTTTTGAGGATAGGTGTGACCAGTGCATGTTTCAGCGATGAGGGAAATATACCGGTGCTGAAGGAGAGGTTGAAAGTGTGTGTGAGTATAGGGGTAAGGGTGGCAGAGAGGGAGGGGAGTAGCTGTGAGGGGATAGGGTCAAGGGGACAGGTAGTGAGGTGAGAGCGCAGTATAAGTGCCGAAACTTCTTCCTCAGTAACAGGGGAGAATGAGCTAAGTTTAAGGTTATGTGGGTTGTTATTGATTGAGAGCATTTGAGGGGGTGAGAGAAAGGAATTATGTTGAGAGCTGATTTCATTTCTGATGGAGTTGATTTTGTTATTGAAGTGGTTGGCAAAGTCTTGAGCTGACAGAGAAGTTGTATTAGGAGGAGGGGGAGGGCGGAGAAGAGTATTGAAAGTGGAGAACAAACGTTTTGGGTTTGAAGAAAGATTAGAGATAGAGAAGTAGTGTTGCTTATGGAAATTAAGGGCAGAGTAGTAGGAGTTCAAGATAAATTTGTAGTGTTGAAAATCAACTGAACTCCTAGATTTTCTCCAGTGCCGCTCAGCAGTACGGGAACATCTTTGTAGGTATCGTGTCAGAGGAGTATGCCAGGGCTGAGGATGAGTGTTTGATTTTCGAGCTATGGTAAGAGGGGCGAGATTGTCAAGGATGTTTGTAAGGCTGGAATTATAGTGGCAGATAGATTGGTCAGGGCATGAAAAGGAGGAGAAGGATGAGAGGAGAGGTTTGAGGGAATTAGAGAAGTGTTGTTGATCTAATGACGTAATGCTTCTGTGAAGTTTGGTGTGAGGATCAGAAGGAGGGAGAGTTGTAGGGAAGGATGATATGTTGCAAGTAAGGAGATTGTGGTCAGAAAGAGGAAAGGGGGAGTTTGTGAAGTTTGAGAGGGTGCATCAATAGCTAAAGATCAGGTCAAGGGAGTGACCATCTTTGTGAGTGGGAGAATCAGTCCATTGTGACAAACCAAAAGAGGAAGTGAGTTGCAGAAATTGTTTTGCAGAGCAGGCAGTGGGATTGTCAAGAGGGATGTTGAAGTCACCAAGAATGAGGAAAGGGGTGTCTGAGGAAAGGAAATAAGGTAGCCATGCAGAAAAGAAATTGAGTTGAGGAGCCAGGAGGACGGTATATGACTGCGACACGTATAGAAAGAGGAGAGAATAAGCAAATCATGTGGGTTTCGAATGAGGAAAATGTGAGGGAAGAGATGGGATGCATTTGTTGAAAGGTGCAACGAGAGGAAAGTAAAATACCTACACCACCTCCTTGTCTGTTACCAGACCTAGGAGTGTGGCTGAAGTGGAGACCCCCATGTGACAGAGCAGCAGTGGATGCTGTTTCTAGGGGAGAGAGTCAGGTTTCTTTTAGGGCCAGAAGGTTGAGGGAGTGGGAGATAAAGAGGTCATGTATAGAAGTGAGTTTGTTACAAACAGAGCGAGAGTTCCAAAGTGCACAAGTGAAAGGTGAAGTGGCTTTTGATGCAAGAGGAATGTGAGTAAGGTTGTCAGAGTTTTGTTTTTTGAGTCTGTGGGATGGTATACATGGATGTGCACGGCTAGGCAGTTGTTGGGGACCAGGATTAGGGGAGATGTCACCAGCAGCTAGTAGAAGCAAGAGGGAGAGTGACATAAGATGAGATACAGATTTGCAGTAGTGAGACTGCTTTTCAGACAAGGTGCAGGGGGGAGAGAGAGTGTTTAGGAATAGGTAGAGTTCATGAGTACAAAAGTAATGTGAGTTTAAGAGAGATGGGCTAATGAACAGTGCAGGTGGAGAGGGAGAAGGAGTAATTGAATAAAGTAGTTTGTTAGAGAGACAAAAGGCAGCAAAAAGGAATAAGAAGATATTAGGCATTTTTACAAAAGAGGGAACCAGTTAAACACATAAGGCACAGTATTACAGTAGCAATTGCATTTGAAAACAGTAAGGTATATCAAACATAATATTACAAAAGTACCTGCCTTTTCTTGCCCCTTGCCCAATCCCTGTTCAATTCTTGTATAATTCTATTGCTAATGCCTCACTTATAAAATGTTCACTTTGAAAATGTGAACATATGTTGTTATAGCAATGCACAGGCCAGTGCAATGCAAAGGCCAGACTGGTGTGAAATATATGCAGGGAGGGTAGTCAACTGAGTCCACTAAATTTAGTTGATTGCTAATCAAAGACAATTGGAAAGGCCAATTGGAAAGTTAGATTCTGGTCTGGTCAGGGTGAGATGTTAAGTAAACAGACAATAAAATTTGGTGGAGGTTAATACTATGGAATAAGACAGCTATACATTTTAGAATAATAGCAAGTATTGATAAGGATTGAACATCACATGGCAATTAAATGAACATTAGAAATAACACATTGGATAACAGTACAACAGATGTAGGACTAAATTAACAAACTAAAACAATTTGCTCTATGTAAATATTCACGTACCAGAAGAGAGTTACAGGAGAGTAAAAAACACCAGAGAGCAGTGAATAGTTGCAGATTGACAGGGTCTCTATTCACGTACCAGAAGAGAGTTACAGGAGAGTAAAAAACACCAGAGAGCAGTGAATAGTTGCAGATTGACAGGGTCTCTATTCACATACCAGAAGAGAGTTACAGGAGAGTAAAAAACACCAGAGAGCAGTGAATAGTTGCAGATTGACAGGGTCTCTATTCACGTACCAGAAGAGAGTTACAGGAGAGTAAAAAACACCAGAGAGCAGTGAATAGTTGCAGATTGACAGGGTCTCTATTCACGTACCAGAAGAGAGTTACAGGAGAGTAAAAAACACCAGAGAGCAGTGAATAGTTGCAGATTGACAGGGTCTCTATTCACGTACCTGAAAGCAGAGGAGAGAGAATAGGGTTAGCTTGATGCAGTGTGCAAGTCTTCAGCAGATGTCAATAGGCAGCATGTTGTCTTAATAAGCAGCTCTGTGCTGAGTAGAGAGTGCAGTTCTTGTATAATTCTATTGCTAGTGAGTCACTTATAAAATGTTCACTTTGAAAATGTGAACATATGTTGTTATAGCAATGCACAGGCCAGTGCAATGCACAGGCCAGACTTTTGGATAATTTCGTTTGTTAATTTTCGTAATTTAGTGTTTGTTATTTTCTGTACTTTAGTGTTTTTTATTTTTTGTAATTGTAGATTTAATTTTTTTTTAGTAGTGTTTGTTAATTTATTTAACCCTTTGAGTGCTAAGCACTTTCTCACCTGGGTGCTAAGCTGATTTGAGGGGTTTTTAATTTCAATTTTTTTTTTAAATATTTTGTTTTTTAACTTTTTTTTCTTTTCTTTTAGATATGCAAGACTTATAACGTTGGAAAGGTTAGGCGATTACCTTTCCAATGGTAGGTCTTAGGGGTCTGTAGCTACTTAGATGCCTGAGATACAGGCATCTAAGCAGCATGCCCCCTTTCCCTATACTTATTGTATTTTGTTAATAAAGTTGCGCGGTGACGTCATCACGTCATTGCGCGTGACGTCACCATGCAAATCGTGAAGCCCCGGCGATGCCTGTCACTATACAGGCCCGATTGCCGGGATAGGAGCGGGTGGGAGCCCCCAGATCTCCCTCAAGGTGGGAGAGTGCTAGCGACGGCTCTGATCCGTCGTTAGCACCAGAGTGGGAAACTCTGCAACTGCTCAGAGCCGTAGTTAGCACTCAAGGGGTTAATTGATAGTTATTTTAATTTTAGTATAATAGTAATGTTAGTTTAATATATAGTTAAAACTTACGCCTAGATTACGAGTTTGGCTTTAGCCTTAAAAAGCAGCGTTGAGAGGTCCCAACGCTGCTTTTTAACGCCCGCTGGTATTACAAATCTGACAGGTACAGGTGTACCGCTCACTTTTCTTCCGTGACTCGAGGCTACCGCAAATCCCCTTACGTCAATTGCATATTCTATCTTTTTAATGGGATTTGCCTAACGCTGGTATTATGAGTCTTGGAAGAAGTGAGCGGTAGACCCTCTCCTGTTAAGACTCCTACCGCATTTAAAAGTCAGTAGTTAAGAGTTTTATGGGCTAACGCCGGAACATAAAACTCTTAACTAAAGTGCTAAAAGTACACTAACACCCATAAACTACCTTTTAACCCCTAAACCGAGCCCACCCCCCACATCGGAAACACTTTTAAAAATATATTAACCCCTAATCTGCCGATCGGACATTGCCGCCACTTTAATAAATATATTAACCCCTAAACCACCGCACTCCCACCTCGCAAACACTAGTTAAATTTTATTAACCCCTAATCTGACATCCCTAACATCGCCGACACCTAATTACATTTTTTAACCCATAATCTGCCACCCCCAACGTCGCCGCTACTATATTAAAGGTATTAACCCCTAAACCTAAGTCTAACCCTAACCCTAACCCCCCCAACTTAAATATAATTTAAATTAAACAAAATAAATTTAACATAATTAAATAAATTAATCCTATTTAAAACTTAATACTTGCCTATAAAATAAACCCTAGGATAGCTACAATATAACTAATAGTTACATTGTAGCTAGCTTAGGATTTATATTTATTTTACAGGACACTTTGTATTTATTTTAACTAGGTACAATAGTTATTAAATAGTTATTAACTATTTAATAACTACCTAGCTAAAATAAATACAAAATTACCTGTAAAATAAATCCTAACCTAAGTTACAATTACACCTAACACTACACTATCATTAAATAAATTACCTAAACTATGTACAATTAATTTAAATAAACTAAATTACGAAAAAAACAAACACTAAATTACAGGGGAAAAAAAGAATTACAAGAATTTTAAACTAATTACACCTAATCTAATCCCCCTAATAAAATAAAAAAGCCCCCCAAAATAATAAAATTCCCTACCCTAAATTACAAATAGCCCTTAAAAGGGCCTTTTGCAGGGCATTGCCCCAAAGTAATCAACTCTTTCACCTGTAAAAAAAATACAATACCCCCCCAACATTAAAACCCACACACCCAACCCTACTCTAAAACCCACCCAATCCCCCCTTAAAAAAACCTAACACTTCCCCCCTGAAGATCTCCCTACCTTGAGCCGTCTTCACCCAGCCGGGCACAAGAGGTCCTCCAAGCGGCAGAAGTCTTCATCCAAGCGGCATCTTCTATCTTCATCCATCCAGAGCGGAGCGGGTCCATCTTCAATCCAGCCGATGCGGAGCCATCCTCTTCAAACGACGTCCTAACACTGAATGAAGTTTCCTTTAAATTATGTCATCCAAGATGGCATCCCTTGAATTCCGGTGGGTGATAGGATTCTATCAGCCAATCGGAATTAAGGTAGGAAAAATCCTATTGGCTGATCCAATCAGCCAATAGGATTGAAGTTCCTCCTATCAGCCAATCGGAATTCAAGGGACTCCATCTTGGATGATGTCATTTAAAGGAAACTCTTCTGCCCGGATCGGATGAAGACTTCTGCCCCTCTGGAGGTCCACTTGTGCCCGGCTGGGTGAAGACGGCTCAAGGTAGGGAGATCTTCAGGGGGGTAGTGTTAGGTTTTTTTTAAGGGGGATTGGGTGGGTTTTAGCGTAGGGTTGGGTGTGTGGGTGGTGGATTTTAATGTTGGGGGGGGGTATTGTATTTTTTTTACAGGTGAAAGAGCTGATTACTTTGGGGCAATGCCCCACAAAAGGCCCTTTTAAGGGCTATTTGTAATTTAGTATAGGGTAGGGAATTTTATTATTTTGGGGGGCTTTTTATTTTATTAGGGGGATTAGATTAGGTGTAATTAGTTTAAAATTCTTGTAATTCTTTTTTTTCTGTAATTTAGTGTTTTTTTCCGTAATTTAGTTTATTTAAATTAATTGTAATTAATTGTAGGTAGTTTAGGTAATTTATTTAATGATAGTGTAGTGTTAGGTGTAATTGTAACTTAGGTTAGGATTTATTTTACAGGTAATTTTGTATTTATTTTAGCTAGGTAGTTATTAAATAGTTAATAACTATTTAATAACTATTGTACCTAGTTAAAATAAATACAAAGTTGCCAGTAAAATAAATATAAATCCTAAGCTAGCTACAATGTAACTATTAGTTATATTGTAGCTAGCTTAGGGTTTATTTTATAGGTAAGTATTTAGTTTTAAATTGGATTAATTTATTTAATTATGTTAAATTTATTTTGTTTCATTTAAATTATATTTAAGTTAGGGGGGGTTAGACTTAGGGTTAGACTTAGGTTTAGGGGTTAATAAATTTAATATAGTAGCGGTGACGTTGGGGTCGGAAGATTAGGGGTTAATAAATTTAATATAGTTGCGGCAACGTTGGGGGGCAGATTAGGGGTTAATAAATATAATGAAGGTGTCAGCGATGTTGGGGGCAGTAGATTAGGGGTTCATAGGGATAATGTAGGTGGCAGCGGTGTCCGGAGCGGCAGATTAGGGGTTAATAATATAAAGTAGGTGTCAGCGATAGCAGGGGTGGCAGATTAGGGGTTAATAAGTGTAAGATTAGGGGTGTTTAGACTCGGGTTTCATGTTAGGGTGTTAGGTGCAGACATAAAATTAATTTCCCCATAGGAAACAATGGGGCTGCGTTAGGAGCTGGACGTTGCTTTTTTGCATGTGTTAGGTTTTTTTTTCAGCCGGCTCAGCCCCATTGTTTCCTATGGGGAAATCGTGCACAAGCACGTTCAGCCAGCTCACCGCTGACTTAAGCAACGCTGGTATTGAGGTGAGATGTGGAGCTAAATTTTGCTCTACGCTCACCTTTTGCGGCTAACGCCAGGTTTAAAAAAGCCTGTAATACCAGCATTGTCTTAAGGGAGCAGTGGGAAAAAAGGCTTGTTAGCCCCCCAAGCCTTACCAACAAAAACTCGTAATCTAGCCGTTAGGTTTTTTTAAATTTCCCAGGTAAGTTTTTATTTATTTTACGATAGGGATCTTTTAATTTTAATATAAAGTTAGGGGGTTGTTAGGTTTAGGGGTTAATAGTTTAATTTTTTTTTTCCCGATGTGAGGGGCTGTCGTTTTATAGGTTAATAGGTTTATTTAGTGGCAGTGATGTGGGAGGCCAGAGGTTTATGGGTTATTAACTTTATTTAGTGGCGGAGATGTCGGGGAACGGCGGAATAGGGGTTAATATCTTTATTATAGTGTGGGTGATGTTGGGGTGCGGGGGAATGGGGGTTAATAACTTTATTATAGTGGTGACAATGTCGGGGAGCGGCAGAATAGGGATTAATAAATTGTATTAGTGGCAGCGATGTTGAGAGCAACAGATTAGGGGTTAATAGGTTTAATTTAGTGTTTGTTATGCGGGAGGGCCTCGGTTTTGGGGTTAATAGGTAGTTTATGGGTGTTAGTGTACTTTGTAACAGTTTAGTTATGAGTTTTGTGTAACAGTTTTGTGGCGCAAAACTCATAACTACTGGTCTCAGATTGCGGAACGGATTGTGTCGGTATAGGCTGTAACGCAAACTTTTTAGCCTCACTGCAAAACTTGTAATGGCAGCGCTATGGAAATCCCATGCAAAAACGACATTTTTTGAGTGCGGGACTGATGCTTGCGGTATAGCTATACCGACAAGACTCCTAATGACTGCGTTCAGGTTTTTACGCTGAAATTGCCATTTTTTCAGCGTTAAAACCAGAACGCAAAACTTGTAACCTAGGTGAATTACATTAAATCACTCTCATACTAAAGGGTATGGCTATTATTATTAAAAACAAAAACAAAACAGAATCATTAAATAGTTTTAATTTTTGTTTCCAATCAGAACTTTATTAATAGATAATAAAATGACTCCCCAGACATATGTTGTGTATTAAATAATATCCACACCCTTCTTTTTTTATGTCTGACAATAAACTACTGCCTTGTATGATATACAGTACCTCAGACATGGGTTATATTAGGTATGGGAGGTACTCACAGAAGAAAGGAACGGTAGGTAAGAGAGGCAGTCAGCAGTGAGCAGCACTAATCAGCTCTTCTCTCATTGAGTCCTTGGTGAAGAATAAAATGGCGCTGGATGCAGGGCTGGGCAGGTCAGGCCATGTGCATTCGCTGGCTGCTATGAGGAGGAGGAGGAGTCTCTGTCAGTGGCTGCAGACATACATGTTAAGGGAAGCAGTCCAGTCGCACTTTCTGCAATTGCGACCCTGGAAGTTTCGCCACTGGCCACAGCACTCACAGCCAACCTGATCAGGCCAAAGCAGCAGGGCATGAGTGTGGCAAGTGTGAGGCCAGATGCATCGCACCTCTCACACCTACCTTAAGCCGTCCATGCTCTAAGGCACCAGTTCCTACTGAGCTATGGTTGCCTCCAGCCGGTATTTTTAAGGTTCAGGTCAAAGTTGAAAATAAAGATTAAATATAGAAATAAAGATGGCATTATGGTGAAACCTCTTATAAGTATGTTGGAATCAAATTATAAACAAATGATCATTCAAAATAAGTCCTAGCAGCTATAGTTCCTAATTTATGCTGTATAATTAAATATGCAAATATATGCTAATGGATAGGTTAGTATTATTTTCAGAATAGTTTACAGTGTATTCATATATGAGTCTGTGATTGGCTGATTGCTGTCACATTATGGGCCAGACTATAAGTGGAGAGGTATTTAATGCTCCCGCTTGAGCGCTAACTCCATGCACATAAAAGCCAAACAGAATATCGCATGTGCATAACGTTTTCCCCCATAGAAGTCAATGGAGCAAAAAAAATTGGAAAAAAACATAACACCCTTCTCGCGCACAAACCTACATATATATAAAGCACAGAAGGGGACAACACTCTCAGACTGGACTGGGTACACATCCCATGACCCTGCAACATGGTCAGCCCTGGGTGCTCACTGGCACTCACAGGAAGCTGTGCTGTCCCCAGAGTCACAGGCAGTTAGCCCCAGACAGGCCTGGGTGCAAGAACCATAGGGAAAATTACAAAACAAATTAATATAACACACAGAGAAAGTCCAGCACTCACTTACAAGCTCTCAGCTAAGATTAAAAGCAAACATGGAAGAGTTAGTTACTGCATTTGGCCAAATAAGACGAGCCCAGGTACCACGTCAAGGTCTCTTCCAAAACCTGGGTCCCTAAAACAGCCACACAATGCAAGCTCTCAATCCAACAAACTGGGAACAAGTGAACGGTACACAGGCTTATGTAATCACCCCAGACACCCCAGACATATACAAAACACGGAAGGGGACTACACTCTCAGACTAGACTGGGTACACATCATATGACCCTGCAACATGCTCAGCCCTGGGTGCTTACTGGCAATGCAAGCTCTCAATCCAACAAACCTGGGCTTGTCCCATTTGGCCAAATGCAGTAACTAACCCTTCCATTTTTGCTTTTAATCTTAGCTGAGTGCTTGCAAGTGAGTGCTGGACTTTCTCTGTGTGTTATATTAATTTGTTTTGGAATTTTCCCTATGGGCATTGCACCCAGGCCTGCTTGGGGCTAACTGCTTGTGACTCTGGGGACAGCACAGCTTCATGTGAGTGCCAGTGAGCACCCAGGGCTGAGCATGTTGCAGGGTCATGGATGTGTACCTAGTCCAGTCTGAGAGTACAGTCCCCATCCGTGTTTTGTATATGTCTGGGTTGATTACATAAGCCTGTGCACCAAAGAAATCCAAAGAGAGCACTCGCCGTGATTCAAAGTGTTAAATCCGTATAGTTAATGTTTTCGGGGAGTAACCCTGTCATCAGACAGGTGAACAAAAAAAAAACAATGGTATTATTTTGCTCACCTGTCTGATGACGGGGTTACTCCCCGAAAACATTAACAATACAGATTAAACACTTTGAATCACGGCGAGTGCTCTATTTGGATTTCTTTATATACTGCATTGTGAAATGCCCCCCGGCGTGAATAATCATCAGTGAGCTTATTGCATACTATGGGGCCTATTTAACAAAGGTCTGTCGGACCTGATCCGACATTGCGGATCAGGTCCTACAGACCTCGCTGAATGCGGAGAGCAATACGCTCTTCATATTCAGCATTGCACCAGCAGCTCTTGTGAACTGCTGGTGCAACGCCGCCCCCTGCAGATTCGTGGCCAATCGGCTACCAGCAGGGGGTTTCAATCAACCCAATAGTACTCGATCGGGTTGATTTGTGGTGATGTCTGTCCGCCTCCTCAGAGCAGGCGGACAGGTTATGGAGCAGCTGCTTCATAAATGTTTTTTCTGGTGAAGCTGCAGGCTCGCCAGAAACACAGGCCCTCAAGCTCCAATCGGAGCTTGATAAAAGGGCCCATATACTGTATATATATCTACACTGTATATATATATATATATATATATATATATATATATATATATATATATATATACAGGGAGTGCAGAATTATTAGGCAAGTTGTATTTATGAGGATTAATTTTATTATTGAACAACAACCATGTTCTCAATGAACCCAAAAAACTCATTAATATCAAAGCTGAATAGTTTTGGAAGTAGTTTTTAGTTTGTTTTTAGTTATAGCTATTTTAGGGGGATATCTGTGTGTGCAGGTGACTATTACTGTGCATAATTATTAGGCAACTTAACAAAAAACAAATATATACCCATTTCAATTATTTATTTTTACCAGTGAAACCAATATAACATCTCAACATTCACAAATATACATTTCTGACATTCAAAAACAAAACAAAAACAAATCAGTGACCAATATAGCCACCTTTCTTTGCAAGGACACTCAAAAGCCTGCCATCCATGGATTCTGTCAGTGTTTTGATCTGTTCACTGTCAACATTGCGTGCAGCAGCAACCACAGCCTCCCAGACACTGTTCAGAGAGGTGTACTGTTTTCCCTCCTTGTAAATCTCACATTTGATGATGGACCACAGGTTCTCAATGGGGTTCAGATCAGGTGAACAAGGAGGCCATGTCATTAGATTTTCTTCTTTTTATACCCTTTCTTGCCAGCCACGCTGTGGAGTACTTGGACGCATGTGATGGAGCATTGTCCTGCATGAAAATCATGTTTTTCTTGAAGGATGCAGATTTCTTCCTGTACCACTGCTTGAAGAAGGTGTCTTCCAGAAACTGGCAGTAGGACTGGGAGTTGAGCTTGACTCCATCCTCAACCCGAAAAGGCCCCACAAGCTCATCTTTGATGATACCAGCCCAAACCAGTACTCCACCTCCACCTTGCTGGCGTCTGAGTCGGACTGGAGCTCTCTGCCCTTTACCAATCCAGCCACGGGCCCATCCATCTGGCCCATCAAGACTCACTCTCATTTCATCAGTCCATAAAACCTTAGAAAAATCAGTCTTGAGATATTTCTTGGCCCAGTCTTGACGTTTCAGCTTGTGTGTCTTGTTCAGTGGTGGTCGTCTTTCAGCCTTTCTTACCTTGGCCATGTCTCTGAGTATTGCACACCTTGTGCTTTTGGGCACTCCAGTGATGTTGCAGCTCTGAAATATGGCCAAACTGGTGGCAAGTGGCATCTTGGCAGCTGCACGCTTGACTTTTCTCAGTTCATGGGCAGTTATTTTGCGCCTTGGTTTTTCCACACGCTTCTTGCGACCCTGTTGACAATTTTGAATGAAACGCTTGATTGTTCGATGATCACGCTTCAGAAGCTTTGCAATTTTAAGAGTGCTGCATCCCTCTGCAAGATATCTCACTATTTTTGACTTTTCTGAGCCTGTCAAGTCCTTCTTTTGACCCATTTTGCCAAAGGAAAGGAAGTTGCCTAATAATTATGCACACCTGATATAGGGTGTTGATGTCATTAGACCACACCCCTTCTCATTACAGAGATGCACATCACCTAATATGCTTAATTGGTAGTAGGCTTTCGAGCCTATACAGCTTGGAGTAAGACAACATGCATAAAGAGGATGATGTGGTCAAAATACTAATTTGCCTAATAATTCTGCACTCCCTGTATACAGTATATATATCAAGTATTAGTTGTTAGGATAAAGCACTCCTAATTCCTCTGCAGCGGTTTTGTAATGCAGACAAACTTTCTGCCTAGGGTGCAGATACAGACGATTGGTAGATATAAGTCAGTATTAAATGCAGCACTCACTGAGTCTTTACAATAAGACATTTTATTCCAACCTGTAACATTTCGGGGTTAACCCCGTCCTCGGACAAGATTACAAATAAACAATCCGTGTATACTTACTTATACCCGCCACCCAGAGACTTAGACCACGCGGCTGTCGTTGGCGTTCCGGAAATGACGTCACGACTTTTCTGCCCATGTGCGTCAGGCCGGCGTGTGTTCGTCGCCATGGAAACCGGAACGCCACACTCGCAGATGGCTGTCAGGAATCAGTCTCGTGCACACTTAAAAACAAATAGTGATAGTGTGATATATAAATAAATAGCGGTCTGCAATCTGAATTATAAGCCAATACTAGGGTCATGATCTATATGGCTATTGGGTTATGTATAAGTGTATTAGCTTTTAAGCCAATTATAAATATATAGCATTAAGATATGGGCATAAACTAGGTTTCCTATTACAAAGCACTTACTAAATCATGCTAAGTTATGCAATACAGGACAAATATATGATTGAATAAGCTTTGTATTTTCTAGGGGATTATATTCCTGTGGAGTAAGCTATTTATGTAGCCAATATATCTAAATTATCAAAAATACAGGGGGTAGTCCTAAATATTTAGAGTTGGGCATGGTATAATCCAATTAAACTGTAGTAATTTAAATAAAACAATGCCAGTCCAGGCTAGTGTTTAACCCTCTGGGGGTCAGTGTCCCAAGGCTAAAGATCCATCTGGATTCATTTTGTAGGAGCATGTTTGCTCTATCGCCTCCCCTGTGTGGAACTTGGATGTGATCAATTATCGTGTATCGCAAATCATTTACTTTGTGGCCCGCCTCCAAAAAATGCCTTGCCACCGGTTGTTCTGATTCCTTTTTATCCAAGGCTGTTCTATGGTTTGCCATCGTAGTCCTGAGGGTATCGACTCTACATAACATTTTCCACACGGACAGTGCAACATATATACTATATGGGTAGTAGTGCAGGTGACTTTATGTTTTATAAATAATTTCTTATTTTTGTAGGGATGATTGAAATACTTTCCAGTTTTTAGGCCATTACATGTTACACACCCCAAACATCTGTAGCATCCTCTTGTTTGTTGTAACTAAGTGGTAGTAGCATAGAAGGGTCGTGGATCTGTGTAGATCAGGTGGTTTCTGATGGACTTTTCCCTCCTATAACCCACCCTTAGCTGTCTTTGTGCTTTAAAGGGTAAGTTATTGTTGGTCTCTACTATTGGCCAATACTTCAGTATAGTGGCCGCCATTCTTTCATCCCCTTGTGTGTAGGTGAGAGTCATGGTTAGTATGTCCTCATCCATCCCGTTCTTATCCATTAGGAGTGATTGCTGATTGTCTTCTTTAATTCTGGTCCATACTAACCATGACTTTCACCTACACACAAGGCAATGAAAGAATGGCGGACACTATACGGAAGTATTGGCCAATAGTAGAGACAGACAATAACTTACCCTTTAAAGGACAAAGACGGCCAAGGGTGGGTTATAGGAGGACAAAGTCCCTCAGAGACCACCTGATCTACACGGATCCACGACCCTGCTATGTTCCTACCACTTGGTTGCAACAAACAAGAGTATGCTACAGATGTTTGAGGTGTGTAACATGTAATGGCCTAACAACTAGAAAGTATTTCAATCATACTGCACTACAACCCATATAGTTTATATATTGCACTGTCCGTATGGGAAATTTTATGTAGGGAAAACAGTCGATACCCTCAGGACTAGGATGGCAAACCATAGAACTGCCATACGAGCATCCTTGAATAAAAAGGAATCAGAACTGGTGTCAAGGCATTTTTTGGAGGCGGGCCACAAAGTAAATGACTTGCGATACATGATAATTGATCACATCCCAGTTCCACACAGGGAAGGAGATAGAGCAAAGATTTTCCTACAAACTCAATCCAGATGGATCTTTACCCTTTGGACACTGACCCCCAGAGGGTTAAACACTAGCCTGGACTGGCATTGTTTTATTTAAATTACTACAGTTTCATTGGATTATACCATGCCCTATTCCGCTGCCATCTATATTAAACTAATTAACCCCTAAACTTAAGTCTAAAACTAACCCTAACACCATAACACCCCCTAACTTAAATATTATTTTAATAAATCTAAATAAAAATTACTCTTATTAACTAAATTAATCCTATTTAAAACTAAATACTTACCTATAAAATAAACCCTAATATAGCTACAATATTACTAATAATTATATTGTAGCTATTTTAGGATTTATTTTTATTTTACAGGCAACATTAAATTTATTTTAACTAGGTACAATAGCTATTAAATAGTTAATAACTATTTAATAGCTACCTAGTTAAAATAAAAACTAACCTAAGTTACAATTACACCTAACACTACACTATTATTAACTAAATTATTCCTATTTAAAAATAAATACTTACCTGTAAAATAAACCCTAAGATAGCTACAATGTAATAAATAATTACATTGTAGCTATTTTAGGATTTTTATTTATTTTACAGGTAACTTTGTATTTATTTTAACTAGGTAGAATAGTTATTAACTATTTAATAACTATCTAGCTAAAAGAAATACAAAATTACCTGTAAAATAAATCCTAACCTAAGTTACAATTAAACCTAACACTACATTATCAATAAATAAATTAAATTAACTACAAATACCTACAATTAAATAAACTAACTAAGTTACAAAAAATAAAAAAATATCACAAGATTTTTAATCTAATTACACATAAATCTAAACCCCCTAATAAAATAACAAAGCACCCCAAAATAAAAAAATGCTCTACCCTATACTAAATTACAAAAGTTAACAGCTCTATTACCTTACCAGCCCTTAAAAGGGCCTTTTGCGGGCATGCCCCAAAGAAATCAGCTCTTTTGCATGTTAAAAAAACACAATACCCCCCCCCCAACATTACAACCCACCACCCACATACCCATACCCCCCAACTGTTCCGATTTTTGCGAGAAAGTCCCGATTTTAGGGGTCTGTCCCCCTGTCCCGGGTTGTTAGCCATCTGTCCCGATTTGCCCCAGGCATTAAAAAAAAAAAAAATTAAATTTTGTTGGGCCCATACTCAGAAGCAGTTGGCTTTGCTCTCACAGTTAGATACCTGTTAGATTCCCTGTGGAAAGGGAATGGTGTGTGGGTTAAGTAGGAGTAAGATGCTGTATACACTCTGACCATGGGTAATGGTGACCTCTCTAACCTACCTCTGGTAGTGATGATGTCTAACCCCTGGGGATAATACTAACATGCCTTCAGTTTTATACAATGAGCAGTGCTAATACGAGGGTAACGAACAGTGGCAGCTGCATACTGCCAGCTAATGTGCTTGCCAACCCCAGGAACCCATACAATGAATTACAGATACCCATATATGATGTAGTGTGTGTGTCTATCTGTATCCATAACTGTGTGTGTGTATCTGTATGTATAAGTTTATGCTATGTAGTGTGTGTGTGTCTGTATGTATAAATGTAAGCTATGTAGTGTGTGTATGTGTATCTGCATGTATAAGTGTGTGTTATGTACTGTGTGTGTGTATCTGCATGTATAAGTGTATGCTATGTAGTGTGTGTGTATCTGCATGTATAAGTGTATGCTATGTAGTGTGTGTGAATCTGCATGTATAAGTGTATGCTGCGTGTATAAGTGTATGCTATGTAATGTGTGTGTATCTGCCTGTATAAGTGTATGCTATGTAGTGTGTGTATATCTTCATGTGTAAGTGTATGCTATGTAGTATGTATGTTATGTAGTGTATTTGCATGTATAAGTGTATGCTATGTAGTGTGTGTGTATCTGCATGTGTAATTGTATGCTATGTAGTGTGTGTGTATCTGCATGTATAAGTGTATGCTATGTAGTGTGTGTATCTGCATGTGTAAGTGTATGCTATGTAGTGTGTGTATCTGCATGTGTAAGTGTATGCTATGTAGTGTGTGTGTATCTGCATGTGTAAGTGTATGCTATGTAGTGTGTGTATCTGCATGTGTAAGTGTATGCTATGTAGTGTGTGTGTATCTACATATATAAGTGTATGCTATGTAGTGTGTGTGTATCTGCATGTGTAAGTGTATGCTATGTAGTGTGTGTATCTGCATGTGTAAGTGTATGCTATGTAGTGTGTGTGTGTGTATCTGCATGTGTAAGTGTATGCTATGTAGTGTGCTACTGTGCATTTTTCTGACTTTAAAGGCCAGAATTTAGAATATTAATGGGGAATGCAGAGAGCAGTTTTAAAGAATTTATTATTAATTGTCCAATTAAGATAAAAATATTTAGCAATGTCTTTGCAAAGGATAATAAAATACATAGCTCACAAAGCCATACCAGTGGTTTGAACTTGTGTTTGATTTGCTGCCTAAGTGTATTAAAATCTATGATTTTATTAATAATTTTATTTACTTTATTACTTTGGTCTTATGGTTTTTTTAAGCCCCACCCACCACATTTCAATTTTTTTTGCGGGGGGGGGGGGGGTGTCCCTCTTTTGAAGTTTGAAATGTTGGGAGGTATGCATACCCCTACTCTAACCCAAACCCCCCTTAAATAAACCTAACACTACCCCCCTGAAGATCTCCCTACCTTGCATCGTCTTCACCCAACCGGGCACCAATGGACCAAAAGAGGGCATCCGGAGCGGCAGAAGTCTTCATCCTATCCGGGCAGAAGAGGAAATCCGGACATCTTCATCCAAGCGGCATCTTCTATCTTCATCCATCCGACGAGGAGCGGCTCCATCTTCAAGACCTCCGGCGCGGAACATCCTTCTTGACCGACGACTAGACGATGAATGAAGGTTCCTTAAAGTGACGTCATCCAAAATGGCGTCCCTTGAATTCCGATTGGCTGATAGGATTTATCAGCCAATCGGAATTAAGGTAGGAAAAATCTGATTGGCTGATTGAATCAGCCAATCAGATTCAAGTTCAATCGGATTGGTTGATCCAATCAGCCAATCAGATTGAGCTAGCATTCTATTGGCTGATCGGAACAGCCAATAGAATGCAAGCTCAATCTGATTGGCTGATTGGATCAGCCAATCGGATTGAACTTGAATCTGATTGGCTGATTGGATCAGCCAATTAGATTTTTCCTACCTTAAATCCGATTGGCTGATAGAATCCTATCATCCAATCGGAATTCGAGGGACGCCATCTTGGATGACGTCACTTAAAGGAACCTTCATTCGTCGTCGGTCAAGAAGGATGTTCCTCACGGAGTTCTTGAAGATGGAGCCGCTCCTCGTCGGATGGATGAAGATTGAAGATGTCACTTGGATGAAGATGTCTGCCGGTCCGGATGATGTCCTCTTCTGCCCAGATAGGATGAAGACTTCTGCCGCTCCGGATGCCCTCTTTTGGTCCATCGGTGCCCGGTTGGGTGAAGACGACTCAAGGTAGGGAGATCTTCAGGGGGGTAGTGTTAGATTTATTTAAGGGGGGTTTGGGTTAGAGTAGGGGTATGTGGGTGGTGGGTTGTAATGTTGGGGGGTGGTATTGTGTTTTTTTAAACATGCAAAAGAGCTGATTTATTTGGGGCATGCCCCACAAAAGGCCCTTTTAAGGGCTGGTAAGGTAATAGAGCGGTTAACTTTTGTAATTTAGTATAGGGTAGGGCATTTTTTTATTTTGGGGGGCTTTGTTATTTTATTAGGGGGCTTAGATTAGGTGTAATTAGATTAAAAATCTTGTAATTTTTTTTTATTTTTTGTAACTTAGTTTTTGTTTTTTTTTGTAACTTAGTTAGTTTATTTAATTGTATTTAATTGTAGGTATTTGTAGTTAATTAATTTAATTTATTTATTGATAGTGTAGTGTTAGGTTTAATTGTAACTTAGGTTAGGATTTATTTTACAGGTAATTTTGTATTTCTTTTAGCTAGGTAGTTATTAAATAGTTAATGACTGTTTAATAACTATTCTACCTAGTTAAAATAAATGCAAAGTTACCTGTAAAATAAATATAAATCCTAAAATAGCTAAAATGTAATTATTAATTACATTGTAGCTATCTTAGGGTTTATTTTACAGGTATTTGTTTTTAAATAGGAATAATTTAGTTAATGATAGTGTAGTGTTAGGAGTAATTGTAACTTAGGTTAGTTTTTATTTTACAGATAAATGTGTCTTTATTTTAACTAGGTAGCTATTAAATAGTTATTAACTATTTAATAGCTATTGTACCTAGTTAAAATAAATTTAAAGTTGCCTGTAAAATAAAAATAAATCCTTAGTTATTAGTAATATTGTAGCTATATTAGGGTTTATTTTATAGGTAAGTATTTAGTTTTAAATAGGATTAATTTAGTTAATAAGAGTAATTTTCATTTAGATTTATTAAAATAATATTTAAGTTAGGGGGTGTTAGGGTTAGTGTTAGACTTAAGTTTAGGGGTTAATTAGTTTAATATAGATGGCAGCGGTATAGGGGGGGCAGGATAGGGGTTGATAAATTTATTATAGGTGGCGATGGTGTAGGGGGGCAGATTAGGGGTTAATAAGTTTAATATAGGTGGCGGCGGGGTCCGGGAGCTGCGGTTTAGGGGTTAAACAATTTATTTAGTTGCGGCAGGGTACGGGATTGGCAGGATAGGGGTTAATACATTTTTTATAGGTGGCGGCGGTATAGGAGGGGCTGGATAGGGGTTAATAGGCATTATGTAGGTGGCGGCGGGGTCCGGGAGCGTCAGTTTAGGGGTTAACCAGTTTATTAGAGTGGCGGTGGGCTCTGGGAGCGGTGGTTTAGGGGTTAATCAGTTTATTATAGTTGCGGCGGGGTCCGGGAGCGGCGGTTTAGGGGGTAATACATTTATTTAGTTGCGGCGGTGTAGGGGGGCGCAGATTAGGGGTGTTTAGACTCGGGGTACATGTAAGGGTGTTAGGTGTACACACTTCCCATAGGAATCAATGGGATGTCGGGCAGCAGCGAACATGAACTTTCGCTATGGTCAGACTCCCATTGATTCCTATGGGATCCGCCACCTCCAGGGCAGCAGATTGAAAACCAGGTACGCTGGGCCGGAAAAGTGCAGAGCGTACCTGCTAGTTTTTTTGATAACTAGAAAAAGTAGTCAGATTGTGCCGAACTTGTGTTCGGAACATCTGGAGTGACGTAAGAATCGATCTGTGTCGGACTGAGTCCTGCGGATCGAAGCTTACGTCACTATATTCTACTTTTGCCGGTGTGTAGGGCTTGATAACTAGGGGCTATTTGACGTTGACGGCTTGATAACTAGGGGCCATTGGCTACATACATAGCTTACTCCACAGGAATATAATCCTCTAGAAAATACAAAGTTTATTCAAGCACATATTTGTCCTCTATTGTCCGGTATTGCATAACTTAGCGTGATTTAGTAAGTGCTTTGTAATAGGAAACCTAGTTTATATCTTAATGCTATCTATTTATAATTGGCTTAAAAGCTAATACGCTTATACATAACCCAATAGCCATATAGATCATGACCCTAGTATTATTTGATTATTCAGATTGCAGACCGCTATTTTTTTACACAGTCCCTTCACTATTTGTTTTTAAGTGTACACAAGACTGATTCCTGACAGCCATCTGCGAGTGTGGCGTTCCGGTTTCCATGGCAACGAACACACGCCGGCCTGACACGTGGGCAGAAAAGTCGTGACTTCATTTCCAGAACGCCAACGACAGCAGCGTGGTCTCTAAGTAAGTATACACGGATTGTTTATTTGTAATCTTGTCTGAGGACGGGGGTAAACCCGAAACGGTACAGGTTGGAATAAAATGTCTTATTGTAAAGACCCAGTGAGTGCTACATTTAATACTGACTTATATCTACCAATCGTCTGTATGCACCCTGGGCAGAAAGTTTGTCTGCATTACAAAACTGCTGCAGAGGAATTAGGAGTGCTTTATCCTAACAACTAATACTTGATATTATCTAAACTTGATTTAGCACCCACCAAATGAAAATAACAGTAGAAGTGGACCAGGGTGTACTCTATTTTAAATGGACTGCAAAATGTAATTGGTCACATAGCTGCATATAATTGCAAAACAGACTTTGTATATAGAAAGTTCTTGCATATATGAAATAACTGTGATTGTTACAAACTTATAGTACAAATTTAAAGGGAACATCTTTAAAGTCTCCAATACAGCTATACAGTGTTCAAAAAGAAAAGATAAGGATATATACTATCACCAGTTAACAGAATACAAGTGAGGATAGCATAAAGGAGGAACCAGGGACAAGCATGGAACAGGAAAACATAAAAGGTGCAGAGGAATTCTTCTTTACAGAAGCAGATGCAGCAAGAATAAGATTTGCAGCAATTCCAAAGAGGGATGTTATAGAAAGTACAAAGGAAATATATGAAAAACTCCTAAAACTAAAAAAGAAATATGGGGATTATACACTACATGGGAGTTATCTCTCCGAATATCATAGAAAAAAAATCATACCAAGGATTAAGAATTTACCAACAATAGGAAGAAATAATCTGGACTTCTGCACCAAATGGTGTAATATATTAAACAAATGTTCCCTGGATCTAATTCTGCTGATAATTGAAGCGGCTAGCAGATTATTGATTACCACAAAGAATGATATTGACACCATGGAACAAGCTAACCTGGATACATTTAACATGGACAAAGAAAAGAACTGACTGAAACAAATCAAGGAGGATATAAAGAAATAAGAAGATGAATTTATAACCTTCAAGAACAGAAAATTGGAAGTAGTGACAAATGACTACAAGGACAAAACAGTCTATAAATGGAGTTTAACACCGGAGGAACGATCTACTTACAGACATAACAGACAAAAATATGCCAAACCAAGATAAGTCAATACAATAGACAGCTCTGGGAACAGTTCAGAGTCGGATGATGGCAATGTCAACATGAGGAACCAGGTGGAACAAAATCAAGGGGTTACCACATGCTCAAAAAATGGGGCAGGAAAAGGGCACAACTATGGAGGGGGGATACAAGAAAACCCCCACGTCCACCACTGTCAGGGTGCCAGGAATCAGACTGAGACGAGAAGGGCAAAAATAATCACACCTTTATTAATAGCAAAAAATAATAAAAAGTCTACAAGTCAAATAACAAGCCAGGAGTCAAAACCAGAGCTGGTAGTCAGACGAGCCAAGTCAGAATCCAAAGCAAATAGTCAGACGAGCCGGAATCAGGAACAAGGAAAACAGCAGAGTCAGGAACAAGCCAGGGATCAGGAACCAGGAAGGACTTCAGGCAGCCAGGTAAAACACAGGAGCTCTCACAAACAGGTCTGAGACAACGCAAGGGCAAAGCATACTGAACAGAGGCCCTTTAAATAATAAGTGATGACATCACAATTCTGAGACCGCATCCTGTCTCACATGGATGATGCACAACAGTCTGGCCATAAAAGGAAGTGCAGACAATGAGCAGCATCCCCCACAATGCACCAAGACAGGAAGAGAGGTGAGTAAAATGGCTGCCAGCAGCACATGGCAAACACAACAGGGAAAAAACCCTGACAGTACCCTCCCCTCAACGACCCCTCCCCCACGGGAGGACAAAAGGCTTATTGGGGAAATGGGCATGGAAGGCACGGAGGAGGGCAGGAGCATGAACATCAGAGGAGGGAACCCAAGAACGCTCCTCCGGACCGTAGCCCCTCCAATGAACCAAATACTGTACACGGCCCCTGGACATACGAGAGTCAATAATGCTGCTGTCCTCATACTCCTCATGGTTGTCAACAAGGATAGGACGGGGACGAGGCAACACAGTGGTAAACCGATTACAAACCAATGGTTTCAAGAGGGAGACATGAAAAACATTGGAGATGCGCATAGCAGGAGGAAGGTCAAGAGCGTAAGCCACAGGATTAACCCGTCGGAGTATTCGAAAAGGACCAACATAACGGGGAGCCAATTTATTGGAAGGCACACGAAGGTTCAAGTTGCGGGAGGAAGGCCAAACTCTCTCACCAACCTGGTAGGAAGGTGTGGGGAGACGCCTACGATCAGCCTGGAACTTTTGGCGCTGCATAGAACGATGAAGGCAATCCTTAATCTGCACCCACGTGGAACGGAGTTGCCGGAGATGCTCCTCCAAAGCCGGAATTACGAGCAAACTCTGCCCAAGGTAACAGTTCAGACCAATTATTGTGGTGTACCAAAGCAAGAAAGAAGATTGGAGCGCTAGTAGTTATATAAAACATAACCTTTATTGGTTATTTAAAAGTAGGACAGACAGTCATCATAGAACGAATAGAGGGGGTACCTCTGGCTGGCAGGCTTACGTGTTTCGGCTAGGCCGTAATCATAGCATATTGATGCCAGCCACAGGTGTGCTTTTTATACATAATTGCAACATCATCATTGGATAAAACAAACATGTCATTAAAAACAATAACACGCCCAGAATCTGTTTAACCCCTTGTGTTTTGAAGGTAAAGCGGACTCCTTTGAACAATTCAGAGGGCATAGATTAATCAACAAACAGTGTTACCTACTGTTATACGAATTGTTATATTAAGACTGGCATATATACAGTTTTATTAATTAAACAATGCAAACTTTGTTAATTCGTATATACACAAACAACTAACTACTGATCTTGATATAGATGAAAATAGACTTATGGTATAAATGAAGTCGGGCATATTTTCTACTTATAATACTCATGCTGTATTAATCACATAGCATAACATTACACTAGTGAAAAAAAGAGAAATTAAAATTAGAATTAGAGACGGACAAGATCAGTCTATGTAACCATTTGCTACATGATTAATGAATATACGTGTTCTACCGCACAACCTAAGTAGAAATAGTCAAACTATGGAAAAACGTAATACATATGCTTCAGGATATATGGATACTTGAGTATCCAGGTAGTTCAGATATAAAAGAAGAATAACACTATTCTATACAATAATATGTAGCTAATAGCTACAAGCCTACTCCTGATCCATATTCTCAAAGTATATATACGTGTATATTTGGACCGTAAAGAGTATTCTATATATTACATAAATATACACCCATCACAGATAGATAGAACTGTGGTGAATATATACAACATGATAGACAATACTCAATAATAGAGTGGTAAAACTGAACTTGATAGAGTATATGGAGGGAGTGAGCAAGCCGAGGCAGGAGACATCAGGGAATATAGGAGGGAGAGAAAAAGGATTGGAGGAATATTCAAATAATTTTATATATATGTATGGTAGTTTATCTAGTAGACTAGACTAGAGACCCTGTGGTTTAGTGGCTCATTCCCAGTAATTTATAAGGTCGAACTCAGAGTTCAGACCTCTTGGTATCCTGGTATCCAACTTGAAGATCCATAGCATATCTCTCTTAGATAATGCTACTTCACGATCTCCCCCATGCTTGGGTCTCAGTACCATATCTATGGGCTGCCAAGAAAAATATGTTAAGTTCTTTCCATGAATTTCAGCAAAGTGATGTACCAGGGGGGTGGTAGCTTTTCCCACCCTGATGGTGGACAGATGCTCAATAATTCTGGTTCTGATCTCCCTGGTGGTGAGTCCTATGTACTGCTTTCCACATGCTGTACATGTGATACAGTAGATGATATAGGTAGATGTACAATTCATGCAGAAATTGATATCATAGTTTTTTCCTGTCACTGTTGAAGTGAATTGTTCTGACACAGTCAGATATTCACATGCCCCACATCTAGAGCTACCACATCTATAGGAGCCTTTGCAACTTAGCCAGGCACTACCCTGGGAGGCATCCCTTGCCAGGACTGTGGGAGAAAGTATATTACCCAGAGATCAGTTTCATCTATACGAGCACCTAAGCCCCTCCTTGACACACTGTATGAGTCTATCATCTGCAATTAACATTCCAAAGTGTTGTTTAAAAATATTGCAGATATCCTCATATTGAGTACTGTATTCGGTGACAAACGTCACACCCTTCTGGGTTTTACTCTCTTTAGGTGGTTTATCTTTGAGTAGTTCACACCTATCCAATTTGTCCACCTCTTTGTATGCTCTATTTAAAATTCTTTTTGGATAACCTCTTTGGGATAGTCGTTTCTTGACTTCCACCATTTGTGCTGTACTCTCCCTAGTTTCGGAACAATTCCGTTTGGCTCGCATGAGCTGTCCCTTTGCGATTGCATACGGCACGTGCTTAGGTTGACAGCTCCTAACGTGCAATATAGAATTTCCCGATATGGGTTTTCTGTATAGGCTTGTCTCAATTGTACCATTAGGGTTACCCTTTAGTACTATATCCAGAAAATTGATCCTGGTTTGTTCAACTTCACTAGTGAACCTCAGACCAATATCATTGGCATTAAGGCCCTGTAGGAAGTTCCCC
Organism: Bombina bombina; assembly: GCF_027579735.1. Lineage (NCBI taxonomy): Eukaryota > Metazoa > Chordata > Amphibia > Anura > Bombinatoridae > Bombina > Bombina bombina. The sequence continues at coordinate 656,464,835 of NC_069504.1, forward strand.
AGATCATCATGATCGCCATGCCAAATCAAGATCAAATCATCGATAAAGCATCGATAAAAGGTGATGGAGCTACGCAGGGGGTTTCCATCTCCAAAGATGTGGGACAGCTCCCACCAACCCATAAATAGGTTGGCATAGGGGGGGGGCAAATTTTGCCCCCATAGCTGTCCCACATCTCTGGAGGTAGAACACCCCCTCAAACTCAAAAAAGTTATGAGTTAATAGAAACTCAGCCACTTGCAAAATGTATGTCTGAAACTCCTTAGAAAAGGAGGACCAATTCTTTAGGAAGAATGATAGTGCCTCTAGCTTCTTAGAGTGTGGGATGGAGGAGTAAAGAGCTGTTACATCTATGGTAACCCATAGACTTTTTCCTTCCACCCATACGACATCTTGTACTAGATTCTTAAGATGTTTCGTATCTCTGAGGAAACTGGGGAGAGCCAGAATGAACGGATAAAGAATCATATCCAACCATTCAGACAACCGTTCGAACAGTGACCCTATGCCACTGACTATCGGACGTCCTTTTACATCAGTTAGAGAGTGACTTATGCACCTTTGGGAGGTGATGAAATACAGGAGTGACTGAATGTTCAACATATAAATATGACAGTGTATCATTGTCAATGAAGCCACTCTCTGCTCCCTCATCCAAAAGGTGCATAAGTTCTCTTTTAAAGCGGTATGTAGGGTTAGCTGACAGAACTGAATAGCAATTTATGTCATTCAGTTGGTGGAGGGCCTCATTAATATATTGGGCCCTGTTCATAACCACCACCGAGCCACTCTTATCCGCATTTTTAATAACCAAGTTTCGGTTATTTGACAGGGAACTCAAAGCCTCTATTTCCGCTCTGTTAAGGTTAACAGGGGTATTTTTTGTAGAGTCAGCTAGGAGTTTTAAATCATTCTCTACTCTCTTGTAGAATTTTTCTACCACCTGGCCCCTACTATGCACCGGATAAAACTTTGAGGGAGGCTTTAGGCTTTTTACTCTGTTCATTTCCTGTAAGGATTCAGGTCTGTTACTCTCCACCAGGAGACTGTTAAGTGAAACTAGATCACATGATTCAGAGAATGTGAGATCAGTATTTAAATTGGTAGTAACCCAATGGAAACTTTGTTCAACATTGGGCGGCATAGTGTTATCATTTGAGAAATAACCCTTAAGTGTAATATTGCGAACCAGCCGGTTCACATCTATTACTGTACGGAAAAGATTGAAATTGGTGGTTTGAACAAATCCTAAACCAAAGCTCAGTACACGTACTTGGGTATCAGTTAACACTATGTCAGAGAGATTTATGACACAAGTCATTTGTATTTTGTTTGATCCCTTGTCTCCCTGAGCCTGTATCCCCCTCTCTCCTGACCTAATGTCTCACCCCCCCCCCCCGTCTGGATTGCTCTGGGGCAAGGAAAAAAACCTGTTGTAAATGTTCCTGTCCGATGTCAGAGTTAGCAGATTTGTCCAGTCACTTGTTGTCAGTCTCATTTGTCTTATTTAAAGTTTTTACAGGTTCACTGGCTTTATACTTGCTCCCTGTATCTCCCTTCCTATTGTCATGCACTATTCCTGAGCTCCTATGTGGTGCTGTCTATGTGTCCTTTACTTCACTTGGAGTGTGTTTTAAGATACCCCTACGTGCTGTCACCTCATCTCCACCTGAGTCTGCCTCTGTGTCAGAAAATGTCACTTGTGACTGTCTCCTGCCCCTTCTATTACGTCTCCCTCTATTTCGGTTTTGTAGTCTGTGAACCTGTGTCCGCCTAGTACGATTCCAAACATACACTGAGTCTGTGTCATAGTCAGTCTGATCTCGAATGTATTTGTTATGTTTAACATTGATAACTGATCTTTTAGTCTCAGCTATAGTATCTCTTAGGACTGTATCAAATCTACCATAGTCTATATCATTTTTTCTAGAATTTAACTCAACTTGTATCTCACTGATATTATCCCTAACACAGATAGCATCTTCGACTTGTAATCACAAAGTAATATCATCAATTTTACAGAACATTCAGTTAATATCACATTCCATGCTTTAATAAAATCAGAGTCATTAGTATCAAAGGTGGGGTACTTATTGATTCTTAACCCCCTTGGGACAATGCATAATTCAATATATTTATTCATTGACCAAATATCCCATTGAAGTTTTATTTCTCTGATCTTGAGTTTTTCCATATCGTCAAAGAGTTCACCTAGTGAACAATATGCTTTATCTGTGGAGAAAATTCTAGAAAGTTCAGTGTCCGGTTCACCCCCAGTCTCTATAGGTTGTAATGAAAAATATTGCACTGAAATTTGACTGTCCATATTATCACCCTGCATGTTGGGTGCTGGCCCCTCAGGCGCTGCCACACACACTTTAAATAACCAATAAAGGTTATGTTTTATATAACTACTAGCGCTCCAATCTTCTTTTCTGCTTTGGTGGACTTTCTTGCCTAAGAGCGCTAGTACCCCTGCTCTGTGCTGCCTAATTATCCCCGGAGTGTTTGGTTAACCTGGACGCTGAAATCGGCATCAACATACAGTACAGAGTCGCTGACTCGTTGCCGAGGAGGTGCGGTCCACAAGAATACATCGGATTGGTGGAATCCTGGTATGACGTCAACCGCTGCTGCTGCCTAGAATCATCCGGTTGGAGGATTGCCTAGTCCATATTCGGACACGCCCCTGGGTGGGCGTGAGTACACGGTGCCTCTGCAAAAGATCCGGGTGAAGTGCAGCTCAAGCTGATCGGAAAGAAAGCGTGTTTTCTATTTACATGCAGATGATATGGAAGTAACAGATGGCCATGTATGAAGGACATCCTTTGGACTGTCAACTAAGGTGAGACCACACCGTATATATATGCACTCAATTGCATCCCTTTCTTGAATTTGGTCATACCGCTGGTAACCGCCAAGTGACTTAAGTGAGCACTCTGGGTACACTACGAGGAAATATTCCCTGTGGTATTTGTGATACAGGACTGTCAGAGCACTACTGTTTGGGTGTTTGGTGCCCTCATATCTCTCTCCTGGTTCTTTGTTCAATTATTGTGGTGATCTGAGACATAGCAATGGAGGAACTGTTCCAGAGCTTGATTAGACCGTTCCGCAGCCCCATTGGATTGAGGGTGATATGCCGAGGAGAAGGAAAGCTGGATCCCCATTTGAGCACAAAATGGAACGCCAAAATCTGGAGACAAACTGGCTACCCCGATCCGACACTATCTCCTTGGGTAAACGGAAGACCTCCCGGGCAAAAATTGAAGCAAGCTCCTGAGCGGTAGGCAGCTTCATCAAGGGAATGCAATGTGACATTTTAGAAAAATGGTCAACCACCATAAGGATAACAGTATTGCCATTGGAAACAGGGAGCTCGACAATGAAGTCCATGGAAAGATGTGTCCAAGGACGCTCACCATTAGCAATAGGTTGAAGAAGACCCACAGGAAGACGTCGAGGAGTCTTATTCTGTGCACAAACTGAGCAGGAGGCAACATACGCAGCAACATCAGAACAAAGACCTGGCCACCAGAATTGTCGAGTGACAGACCAAATCATTTGGTTCTTGCCTGGGTGACCTGCGGCTTTAGGATAGTGGTAAGTGTGCAAAAGTTTAGTTCGAAGATTCTCAGGAACAAAACACTTACCACTAGGTTTCTCAGGAGGTGAATTGGTTTGTGCAGCCAGGATCTCCTCCCCCAAGGGAGAAGCCAAATTAGTATGTATGGTAGCCAAAATATGGTCAGGAGGTATAACAGGAGTAGGTACAGACTCCTCCTTGGACAGAGGCTAAAATTGTCAAGAGAGGGCATCAGCCCTAACATTCTTACTACCAAGCAGGTAGGAGACCACATAATTAAACCGAGACAAAAATAGCGCCCATCTGGCCTGTCGGGGCGACAAACGTTTTACTTCAGATAGATAAGTTAAATTATTGTGGTCAGTAAGAATGAGCACTGGCACGCTAGTACCAAAATTATAGCCAATTTCATAATTGCACTCCGCTGGAGACAGTTTCCTAGAGAAGAAACCACACGGATGCAAAGAACCATCAGACGTAGGATGTTGAGACAAGAGGGCACCTACTCTAGTCTCAGATGCATCGACCTCAAGAACGAAAGGCAGGACAGGGTTAGGATGAGCCAGAACTGGAGTGGCAGCAAAGGCAGTCTTAAGACTATCAAAGGCCTTAATGGCAGTGGGTGACCAATGGAGTGGATCATTCTCTTTACGGGTCATATCTGTGATAGGTTTGACCAAGGAAGAAAAGTTTTTAATAAAATTTCTATAGTAATTGGCGAACCCCAAAAAACGTTGAATAGACCGAAGACCAACTGGGCGAGGCCACTGCAGAACTGCAGATAACTTGTCAGGATCCATGGAGAACCCTGCAACAGAGATAACATAACCTAGGAAGGTTACTTGAGTCTGATGGAACTCACATTTCTCAAGTTTACAAAACAGGCCATTCTCACGTAGTCTCTGAAGTACCTGTGTAACATCAGAACGATGAGCCTCAAGTGTGGGTGAGTGTATGAGGATGTCGTCTAAGTACACCACAACACACTGTTGCAACATATCTCGTAGGACATCATTAATAAATTCCTGGAAAACAGCAGGAGCATTAAATAGGCCAAAGGGCATTACAAGATACTCATAATGCCCGCTCCTGGTGTTCAATGCTGTTTTCCATTCGTGGCCCTCCTTAATCCTAACGAGATGGTACGCTCCTCTCAAATCAAGTTTAGTAAAGACCGTAGCTCCCTTGAGGCGGTCAAAGAGTTCCGTAATAAGCCGAATAGGGTAAGCATTCTTAATGGTAAGACGATTAAGACCCCTATAATCGATACATGGTCTTAACTCGCCACCCTTTTTCTTCACAAAGAAGAAGCCAGCCCCTGTAGGAGAGCAGGATTTGCGGATGATCCCCCACGACAGAGCATCGGCAACATACTCCTCCATAGCACAATTCTCTGCAACAGACAGAGGGTACACCCGGCCCTGAGGAGTAATGGCTCCGGGTTGCAGGTCTATGGCACAATCGTAAGACCGGTGAGGAGGCAACGTACCGGCACGCACCTTGTCAAACACGTCTAGGAACTCTCGGTACTCCTCTGGCAATTGAGATACCGAAGAAGTGCAAAAGACTTTAACTGGTTTCCAAAGACAAGTGGAAATACATTGCGGGGAACAAGACAAAATTTCGGACCTGCGCCAGTCGAGACTGGGATTGTGCTTTTGGAGCCAGGGATAACCCAGAACAACCGGAGTTTATCACCTGGAACTGGAGGGTTTCAAAATGGAGAGCCCCAACAGCCATGGACAACGGAGCAGTTTCGTGAGTAACGAGTGTGGGCTGAAGGGGACTGCCATCAATGGCCTCAATAGCAAGCGGAACGGACCGAGGCAAAACAGGAATGGAGTGCTTTGATACAAACGCACTGTCAATGAAATAGCCTGCAGCACCAGAGTCAACAAGAACCTGAGTGACTATGGAGGAGTCCACCCAGGAAAGGACAACCGTGACCAAAGGTTTCTCCTTAAGTGGTTCCGGGGACGAGGATAAACCACCCAAGGTCTGCCCCCGACAGGACCTTAGGTGTGAGCATTTCCCGGCCGTGTAGGACAAGACTTTAAAAGGTGGCCCTGTAACCCACAATAAAGGCAGAGCCCCTCCCTCCTCCTAAAGGCCCTCTCCGCCGCGGAGAGACGTGTGAATCCCAGCTGCATCGGCGCAGCAGTACCTGGTGACTCAGGACCAGGAGGCATGGGAGGAGAGGGAGGCATGGGTGGGAACAAACACGTAGGAGAGAATGGAACAGAAGGCTTCCGCAAGCGCTCCTTGAAAGAGGGCCTCTCTCTGAGTTTGATGTCAATTACGATCAAAAAAGACACCAATGCCTCGAGATCCTCTGGTAAATCTCTGGCAGCAACTTCATCTTTGATCGCATCAGAGAGCCCATGAAAGAAGGCGGCAACAAGGGCTTCATTCTTCCAACCTACCTCTGCGGCAAGCGTACGGAACTCAATAGCATACTGAGCAACAGATCTTGTACCTTGCTGAATGGACATGAGTCGTTTAGCAGCAGAGGAGGAGCCAGCCAGAACATCAAATACCCTTCAAAAGGAGGCCACAAATTCAGGGTAATTTGAAATCACAGGTTTATTAGTCTCCCACAAGGGATTAGCCCAGGCAAGAGCTGTGTCAGAGAGTAACGAGATAAGAAATCCCACCTTAGCTCTGTCAGAGGGAAACGCCTGAAGTAACATCTCAAAGTAAATGCCCACCTGGTTTAAAAACCCTCTGCACTGAATAGGATCACCTCCATATCGCTGAGGTAGAGGCGCAGAACCGGACATGCTCCTGGTAGGCATAGGTGCAGCAGCGGAAACAGGAGCAGCCATAACTTGCGGGACGCTTTGGTCCAAATGTGCAGTGTGAGTCAGCAGGGTTTGCAGGGCTAGTGCAAATTGATCCAAGCTGTGATCCTGTTCATCCATCCTGGAAATGATGGCAGGTAAAGGTGGATTATTAGTACCATCAGGATTCATGGCCCTTGTGTAATGTCAGGGTGCCAGGAATCAGACTGAGACGAGAAGTGCAAAAATAATCACACCATTATTAATAGCACAAAATAATAAAAAGTCCACAAGTCAAATAACAAGCCAGGAGTCAAAACCAGAGCTGGTAGTCAGACAAGCCGAGTCACGAGCCAAAGCAAATAGTCAAACGAGCCAGAATCAGCAACAAGGAAAACAGCAGAGTCAGGAACAAGCCAGGGATCAGGAACCAGGAAGGACATCAGGCAGCCAGGTAATACACAGGAACTCTCACAAACAGGTCTGAGAAAATGCAAAGGCAAAGCATACTGAACAGAGGCCCTTTAAATAATAAGTGATGACATCACAATTCTGAGACTGCATCCTGTCTCACATGGATGATGCATACCAGTCTGGCCATAAAAGGAAGTGCAGGAAATGAGCAGCATCCCCCACAATGCACCATAGTCAGGAATAGAGGTGAGTAAAATGGCTGCCAGCAGCACATGGCAAACAAAACAGGGATAAAACCCTGACAGTGACAGGGGTTAGCACAGAAGGAGATAGGTCTGGTTTAGAGAGGTAGATTTGGGTGTCATCGGCATACAAATATTAATGAAACCCATGGGACTTTATTAAAGAACCTAATGATGACTTGTAGATTGAGAAGAGAAGGGGACCAAGGACAGAGCCTTGCAGTACCCCAACAGAAAGTGGTAACGGGTCAGTGGATACCTCAGAGAAGGCTACACTAAAGGTACGGTTAGACAGATAGGAAGAGAACCAAAAGAGAGCCAAAGGATTGGAGGATATAGAGCAAAAGAGGGTGGTTGACAGTGTCAAAGCCTGCAGACAGATCAAGGAGGATAAGTAGAGAGAAGTGGCCTTTTGATTTTGCTCTAAGTAGGTCATTGGTAACCTTAACAATTGCTGTCTCTGTTGAGTGAAGGGGGCGAAATCCAGATTGCAGTGGGTCAAGGAGGGAGTTTAAAGGGACACTGAACCCAAAAATTTTCTTTCGTGATTCAGATAAAGCATGCAATTTTAAGCAACTTTCTAATTTACTCCTATTATCAATTTTTCTTCATTCACTTGCTATATTTCTTTGAAAAAGAAGACATCTAAGCTTCTTTTTTGGTTCAGTACTCTGGACAGCACTTTTTTATTGGTGGATTAATTTATCCACCAATCAGCAAGAACAACCCAGGTTGTTCACCAAAAATGGGCCGGCATCTAAACTTACATTCTTGCATTTCAAATAAAGATACCAAGAAAATGAAGAAAATTTGCTAATAGGAGTAAATTAGAAAGTTTCTTAAAATTTCATGCTCTATCTGAATCATGAAAGAAAAAAATTGGGTTCAGTGTCCCTTTAATGTAAGGAAATGGGATAGACCTGCATACACTAGCTTTTCAAGAAGCTTTGAGGCAAGAGGTAGTAGGGAAATAGGGCGGTAGTTGGATGGGGAGGTTGGATAGAGAGAAGGTTTTTTGAGGATAGATTTGACTAATGCATGTTTAAGAGATGTGGGAACTATACCAGTGCTGAGGGAGAGGTTGAAGATGTGTGTGAGTATAGGGGTAAGGGTAGAAGAGAGAAAGGGGAGTAGTTGTGAGGGGACGGGGTTGAGGGGACAGATAGTGAGGTGAGAGGATAGTATAAGGGCAGAAACTTCATCCTCTGTAACAGGGGCAAAAGAGCTAAAACTATGGCTATGTGGGTTTTGGATGATTGTGAGCATTTGAGGGGGTGGGAGACGGTAGTATGTTGAGAGCTGATTTCAGTTCTGATGGAGTCGATTTTGTTGTTGAAGTAGCTGGTAAAATCTTGGACTGAGAGAGAAGTTGTGGTGGCAGGTGGGGGTGGGCAGAGAAGAGTATTGAATGTGGAGAACAGACGTTTTGGGTTTGAAGAAAGAGTAGAGATAAGAGTAAAGAAGTGTAGGACAAGCCGTGTAGGACAAGACTTTAAAAGGTGGCCCTGTAACCCACAATAAAGGCAGAGCCCCTCCCTCCTCCTAAAGGCCCTCTCCTCCGCGGAGAGACGTGTGAATCCCAGCTGCATCGGCGCAGCAGTACCTGGTGACTCGGGACCAGGAGGCATGGGAGGAGAGGGAGGCATGGGTGGGAACAAACACGTAGGAGAGAATGGAACAGAAGGCTTCCGCAAGCGCTCCTTGAAAGAGGGCCTCTCTCTGAGTCTGATGTCAATTACGATCAAAAAAGACACCAATGCCTCGAGATCCTCTGGTAAATCTCTGGCAGCAACTTCATCTTTGATCGCATCAGAGAGCCCATGAAAGAAGGCGGCAACAAGGGCTTCATTGTTCCAACCTACCTCTGCGGCAAGCGTACGGAACTCAATAGCATACTGAGCAACAGATCTTGTACCTTGCTGAATGGACATGAGTCGTTTAGCAGCAGAGGAGGAGCCAGCCGGAACATCAAATACCCTTCAAAAGGAGGCCACAAATTCAGGGTAATTTGAAATCACAGGTTTATTAGTCTCCCACAAGGGATTAGCCCAGGCAAGAGCTGTGTCAAAGAGTAATGAGATAAGAAATCCCACCTTAGCTCTGTCAGAGGGAAACGCCTGAAGTAACATCTCAAAGTAAATGCCCACCTGGTTTAAAAACCCTCTGCACTGAATAGGATCACCTCCATATCGCTGAGGTAGAGGCGCAGAACCGGACATGCTCCTGGTAGGCATAGGTGCAGCAGCGGAAACAGGAGCAGCCATAACTTGCGGGACACTTTGGTCCAAATGTGCAGTGTGAGTCAGCAGGGTTTGCAGGGCTAGTGCAAATTGATCCAAGCGGTGATCCTGTTCATCCATCCTGGAAATGATGGCAGGTAAAGGTGGATTATTAGTACCATCAGGATTCATGGCCCTTGTGTAATGTCAGGGTGCCAGGAATCAGACTGAGACGAGAAGTGCAAAAATAATCACACCATTATTAATAGCACAAAATAATAAAAAGTCCACAAGTCAAATAACAAGCCAGGAGTCAAAACCAGAGCTGGTAGTCAGACAAGCCGAGTCAGGAGCCAAAGCAAATAGTCAAACAAGCCAGAATCAGCAACAAGGAAAACAGCAGAGTCAGGAACAAGCCAGGGATCAGGAACCAGGAAGGACATCAGGCAGCCAGGTAATACACAGGAACTCTCACAAACAGGTCTGAGAAAATTCAAAGGCAAAGCATACTGAACAGAGGCCCTTTAAATAATAAGTGATGACATCACAATTCTGAGACTGCATCCTGTCTCACATGGATGATGCATACCAGTCTGGCCATAAAAGGAAGTGCAGGAAATGAGCAGCATCCCCCACAATGCACCATAGTCAGGAATAGAGGTGAGTAAAATGGCTGCCAGCAGCACATGGCAAACAAAACAGGGAAAAAACCCTGACAGTGACAGGGGTTAGCACAGAAGGAGATAGGTCTGGTTTAGAGAGGTAGATTTGGGTGTCATCGGCATACAAATATTAATGAAACCCATGGGACTTTATTAAAGAACCTAATGATGACTTGTAGGTTGAGAAGAGAAGGGGACCAAGGACAGAGCCTTGCAGTACCCCAACAGAAAGTGGTAACGGGGCAGTGGATACCTCAGAGAAGGCTACACTAAAGGTACGGTTAGACAGATAGGAAGAGAACCAAAAGAGAGCCAAAGGATTGGAGGATATAGAGCAAAAGAGGGTGGTTGACAGTGTCAAAGCCTGCAGACAGATCAAGGAGGATAAGTAGAGAGAAGTGGCCTTTTGATTTTGCTCTAAGTAGGTCATTGGTAACCTTAACAATTGCTGTCTCTGTTGAGTGAAGGGGGCGAAATCCAGATTGCAGTGGGTCAAGGAGGGAGTTTAAAGGGACACTGAACCCAAAAATTTTCTTTCGTGATTCAGATAAAGCATGCAATTTTAAGCAACTTTCTAATTTACTCCTATTATCAATTTTTCTTCATTCACTTGCTATATTTCTTTGAAAAAGAAGGCATCTAAGCTTCTTTTTTGGTTCAGTACTCTGGACAGCACTTTTTTATTGGTGGATTAATTTATCCACCAATCAGCAAGAACAACCCAGGTTGTTCACCAAAAATGGGCCGGCATCTAAACTTACATTCTTGCATTTCAAATAAAGATACCAAGAGAATGAAGAAAATTTGCTAATAGGAGTAAATTAGAAAGTTTCTTAAAATTTCATGCTCTATCTGAATCATGAAAGAAAAAAATTGGGTTCAGTGTCCCTTTAATGTAAGGAAATGGGATAGACCTGCATATACTAGCTTTTCAAGAAGCTTTGAGGCAAGAGGTAGTAGGGAAATAGGGCGGTAGTTGGATGGGGAGGTTGGATAGAGAGAAGGTTTTTTGAGGATAGATTTGACTAATGCATGTTTAAGAGATGTGGGAACTATACCAGTGCTGAGGGAGAGGTTGAAGATGTGTGTGAGTATAGGGGTAAGTGTAGAAGAGAGAAAGGGGAGTAGTTGTGAGGGGACGGGGTCGAGGGGACAGATAGTGAGGTGAGAGGATAGTATAAGGACAGAAACTTCATCCTCTGTAACAGGGGCAAAAGAGCTAAAACTATGGCTATGTGGGTTTTGGATGATTGTGAGCATTTGAGGGGGTGGGAGACGGTAGTATGTTGAGAGCTGATTTCAGTTCTGATGGAGTCGATTTTGTTGTTGAAGTAGCTGGTAAAATCTTAGACTGAGAGAGAAGTTGTGGTGGCAGGTGGGGGTGGGCAGAGAAGAGTATTGAATGTGGAGAACAGACGTTTTGGGTTTGAAGAAAGAGTAGAGATAAGAGTAAAGAAGTAGTGTTGCTTATATAGATTAAGGGCAGAATAGTAAGAGTTCAAGATGAACTTATAGTGAAGAAAGTCAGCAGAACTCCGAGATTTCCTCCAGTGTCGCTCAGCAGTACGGGAACATCTGCGTAGGTACCGTGTCAGAGGAGTATGCCAGGTCTGAGGATGAGTGTTTGTTTTCCGAGCTATGGTAGGTGGGGCCAGGTTATCAAGGACTGATGTAAGGGTGGAGTTATGGTGGAAGATGGATTCATCAGGACAGGAAAAGGAGGGGATGGAACAGAGAAGTGGTTCGAGAGTGCTAGCGAGTTGTTGCTGATCTAATGACTTGATTCTTCTGTGAAGTTTAGTGTGGAGGTAGAAGGAGGGAGAGTTGTAGGGAGGGAGGTGATAGTACAAGTGAGGAGGTGGTGGTCAGAAAGAGGAAAAGGTGAGTTTGTGAAATTTGAGATAGTGCATCGATAACTGAAAATCAGATCAAGGGAGTGACCATCTTTGTGAGTGGGAGAGTCAGTCCATTGCGACAGGCCAAAAGAGGAAGTGAGTTGCAGAATTTGTTTTGTAGAGGAGGCAGTGGGATTATCAACAGGGAGGTTGAAGTCACCGAGAATGAGGGCAGGGGTATCTGAGGAAAGAAAGTAAGGTAGCCAGGTGGCAAAGTGAGCTAGAAATAGAGTTGTGGAGCCAGGGGGCGGGGGTATATGACTGCAACGCGTATAGAGAGGGGAGAGAATAATCAAATCATGTGTGTTTCGAATGAAGAAAATGTGAGGGAAGAGAAGGGATGTATTTGTTGAAAGGTGCAATGAGATAAAAGTAAAATACCAACACCACCTCCTTGTCTATTGTCAGACCTAGGAGTGTGGAGACCCCCATGTGACAGTGCAGCAGAAGAAGCTGTGTCTGAAGGACAGAGCCAGGTTTCTGTGAGAGCCAGAAGATTGAGAGAGTGGGAGATAAAGAGGTCATGGATAGAAGTAAGATTGTTGCAAACAGAGCGAGAGTTCAAAAGTGCACAAGTGAAGGGGGTGGTGGCTTTAGATGCAAGAGGAATGAGATTAGGGTTACCAGAGTTTTGTTTTTGAAGTCTATTGAAGGGTACACATGGGTGTGCAGGGCAAGGAAAATGTGGGGAACCAGGATTAGGGGAGATGTCGCCAGCAGCAGCTAGTTTAAGCAAGAGAGAGAGTGACATGAGATGAGATGCGGATTTGCAGTAGTGAGACTGTTTTTGTGATGAGTTGCAAGTGGGAGAGAGAGTCTTTAGGAATGTGTGAAGTTCATGAATACAGAAGTAAGGTGAGGTTAAGAGACATGGGCTAATGAGCAGTGCAGGTGGTGAGGGGAAAGGAGTAAATGAGTAAAGTATTTTCTTCACTTATTATTTAAAGGGCCTCTGTTCAGTATGCTTTGCCTTTGCGTTGTCTCAGACCTGTTGGTGAGAGTTTCTGTGTATTACCTGGCTGCCTGACGTCCTTCCTGGTTCCTGATCCCTAGCTTGTTCCTGACTCTGCTGTTTTCCTTGTTGCTGATTCCGGCTCGTCTGACTATTCGCTTTGGCTCCTGACTCGGCTCGTCTGAATACCAGCTCTGGTTTTTACTCCTGGCTTGTTATTTGACTTGTGAACTTTTTATTATTTTTTGCTATTAATAAAGGTGTTATTATTTTTGCACTTCTCGTCTCAGTCTGATTCCTGGCACCCTGACATTACGCAAAGGCCATCAATCCTGATGGTGCTAATAATCCACCTTTACCTGCCATCATTTCCAGGATGGATGTACAGGATCACAGCTTGGATCAATTTGCACTAGCCCTGCAAACCCTGCTGACTCGCACTGCACATTTGGACCAAAGTGTCCCACAAGTTATGGCTGCTCCTGTTTCCGCTGCTGCACCTATGCCTACCAGGCATGTCCGGTTCTGCACCTCTACCTCAGTGATATGGAGGTGATCCTATTCAGTGCAGAGGGTTTTTGAACCAGGTGGGCATGTTACCTCAGGCGTTTCCCTCTGACAGAGCTAAGGTGGGATTTCTCATCTCGTTACTCTCTGACACAGCTCTTGCCTGGGCTAATCCCTTGTGGGAGACAAATAAACCTGTGATTTCAAATTACCCTGAATTTGTGGCCTCCTTTCGAAGGGTATTTGATGTTCCGGCTCGCTCCTCCTCTGCTGCTAAACGACTCATGTCCATTCAGCAAGGTACAAGATCTGTTGCTCAGTATGCTATTGAGTTCCGTACGCTTGCCGCAGAGGTAGGTTGGAACAATGAAGCCCTTGCTGCTGCCTTCTTTCATGGGCTCTCTGATGCGATTAAAGACGAAGTTGCTGCCAGAGATTTACCAGAGGATCTCGAGGCATTGGTGTCATTTTTTATCCTAATTGACATCAGAGTCAGAGAGAGGCCCACTTTCAAGGAGCGCTTGCGGAAGCCTCCTGTTCCGTTGTCTCCTACGTGTTTGTTCCCACCCATGCCTCCCTTTCCTCCCATGCCTCCTGGTCCCGAGTCACCAGGTACTGCTGAGCCGAAGCAGTTGGGATTCATGCGTCTCTCCGTGGCGGAGTGGGCCTTTAGGAGGAGGGAGGGGCTCTGCCTCTATTGTGGGTTACAGAGCCACCTTTTGAAGTCTTGTCCTACACGGCCGGAAAATGCTCACACCTAAGGTCCTGTCGGGGGCAGACCTTGGGTGGTTTATCCTCGACGCCCCGGAACTGCTTAAGGAGAAACCTTTGGTCACGGTTGTCCTTTCCTGGATGGACTCCTCTATAGTCACTCAGGCTCTTGTTGACTCCGGTGCTGCTGGCTTTTTCATTGACAGTGCTTTTGTATCAAAGCACTCCATTCCTGTTTTGCCTCGGTCCATTCCGCTTGCTATTGAGGCCATTGATGGCAGGCCCTTTCAGCCCACACTCGTTACTCACGAAACTGCTCCGTTGTCCATGGCTATTGCGGCTCTCCATTTTGAAACCCTCCAGTTCCAGGTGATAAACTCTCTGCATTTTCCAGTTGTTCTGGGTTATTCCTGGCTCCAAAAGCACAATCCCAGTCTTGACTGGCGCAGGTCCGAAATTTTGTTGTGGTCCCCGCAATGTATTTCCACTTTCTTCGGAAACCAGTTAAAGTCTTGTGCACTTCTTCGGTATCTCAATTGCCAGAGGACTACAGAGAGTTCATAGACGTTTTGACAAGGTGCATGCCGGTACGTTGCCTCCTCACCGGTCTTACGATTGTGTCATAGACCTGCAACCCAGAGCCATTCCTCCTTGGGGCCGGGTGTACCCTCTGTCTGTTGCAGAGAATTGTGCTATGGAGGAGTATGTTGCTGATGCTCTGTCGTGGGGGATCATCCGCAAATCCTGCTCTCCTGCAGGGGCTGGCTTCTTCTTTGTGAAGAAAAAGGGTGGCAAGTTAAGACCATGCATCGATAATAGGGGTCTTAATCGTCTTACCATTAAGAATGCTTACCCTATTCCGCTCATTACGGAACTCTTTGACCGCCTCAAGGGAGCTACGGTCTTTACTAAACTTAATTTGAGAGGATTAAGGAGGGTCACGAATGGAAAACAGCATTTAACACCAGGAGCAGGCATTATGAGTATCTTGTAATGCCCTTTGGCCTATGTAATGCTCCTGCTGTTTTCCAAGAATTTATTAATGATGTCCTACGAGATATGCTGAAACAGTGTGTTGTGGTGTACTTAGACGACATCCTCATTCACTCACCCACACTTGAGGCTCATCATTCTGATGTTACACAGGTTCTTAAGAGACTACGTGAGAATGGCCTGTTTTGTAAACTCGAGAAATGTGAGTTCCATCAGACTCAAGTAACCTTCTTAGGTTATGTTATCTCCGTTGCAGGGTTCTCCATGGATCCTGACAAGTTATCTGCAGTTCTGCAGTGGCCTCGCCCAGTTGGTCTTCGGTCTATTCAACGTTTTTTGGGTTTCGCCAATTACTATAGAAAGTTTATTAAAAACTTTTCTTCCTTGGTCAAACCTATCACAGACATGACCCGTAAAGAGAATGATCCACTCCATTGGTCACCTACTGCCATTAAGGCCTTTGAAAGTCTTAAGACTGCCTTTGCTGTCCTGCCTTTCGTTCTTGAGGTCGATGCGTCTGAGACTGGAGTAGGTGCCCTCTTGTTTCAATGTCCTACGCCTGACGGTTCCTTGCATCCGTGTGGTTTCTTCTCTAGGAAATTGTCTCCAGCGGAGTGCAATTATGAAATTGGCAACAAGGAATTACTGGCCATAATTTTGACACTCAAGGAATGGAGGCATCTTCTCAAGGGTACTAGCGTGCCAGTGCTCATTCTTACTGACCACGAGAATTTAACTTATCTATCTGAAGCAAAATGTTTGTCTCCCGACAGGCCAGATGGGCGCTATTTTTGTCTTGGTTTAATTATGTGGTCTCCTACCTGCCTGGTAGTAAGAATGATATGGCTGATGCCCTCTCTCGACAATTTTCGCCTCTGTCCAAGGAGGAGTCTGTACCTACTCTTGTTATACCTCCTGACCATATTTTTGCTACCATACGTACTAATTTGATTTCTCCCTTGGGGGAGGAGATCCTGGCTGCACAAACCAATTCACCTCCTGAGAAACCTAGTGGTAAGTGTTTTGTTCCTGAGAATCTTCGAACTAAACTTTTGCACACTTACCACTATCCTAAAGCTGCAGGTCACCCAGGCAAGAACCAAATGATTTGGTCTGTCACTCGACAATTCTGGTGGCCAGGTCTTCGTTCTGATGTTGCTGCGTATGTTGCCTCCTGCTCAGTTTGTGCACAGAATAAGACTCCTCGACGTCTTCCTGTGGGTCTTCTTCAACCTATTGCTATTGGTGAGCGTCCTTGGACACATCTTTCCATGGACTTCATTGTCGAGCTCCCTGTTTCCAATGGCAATACTGTTATCCTTATGGTGGTTGACCATTTTTCTAAAATGTCACATTGCATTCCCTTGAAGCTGCCTACCGCTCAGGAGCTTGCTTCAATTTTTGCCCGGGAGGTCTTCCGTTTACATGGGTTACCCAAGGAGATAGTGTCGGACTGGGGTAGCCAGTTTGTCTTTAGATTTTGGCGTTCCTTTTGTGCTCAAATGGGGATCCAGCTTTCCTTCTCCTCTGCATATCACCCTCAATCCAATGGGGCTGCAGAACGGTCTAATCAAGCTCTGGAACAGTTCCTCCATTGCTATGTCTCAGATCCCTACAATAATTGGTCTGAACTGTTACCTTGGGTAGAGTTTGCTCATAATAGTGCTATTAATGCTTCCTCCAAGTTATCCCCGTTCATGGTGAATTATGGGTTTCAACCATCCTAGTTGCCCGATTCATTCATGTCTCAGGGTATTCCGGCTTTGGAGGAGCATCTCCGGCAACTCTGTTCCTCGTGGGTGCAGATTCAGGATTGCCTTCATCGATCTATGCAGTGCCAAAAGTTCCAGGCTGATCGTAGGCATCTGCCTGTGCCTTCCTACCAGGTTGGTGAGCGAGTTTGGCTGTCCTCTCGCAACTTGAACCTTCGTGTGCCTTCCAATAAATTGGCTCCCCATTATGTTGGTCCTTTTCGAATACTCCGACGGGTTAATCTTGTGGCCTACGCTCTTGACCTTCTTCCTGCTATGCGCATCTCCAATGTTTTTCATGTCTCCCTCTTGAAACCATTGGTTTGTAATCGGTTTACCACTGTGTTGCCTCGTCCCCGTCCTATCTTTGTTGACAACAATGAGGAGTATGAGGTCAGCAGCATTATTGACTCTCGTATGTCCAGGGGCCATGTACAGTATTTGGTTCACTGGAGGGGCTACGGTCCAGAGGAGCGTTCTTGGGTTCCCTCCTCTGATGTTCATGCTCCTGCCCTTCTCCGTGCCTTCCATGCCCGTTTCCCCAATAAGTCTTTTGTCCTCTTGCGGAGGAGGGGTCGTTGAGGGGAGGGTACTGTCAGGGTTTTTTTTCCCTGTTTTGTTTGCCATGTGCTGCTGGCAGCAAATTTTCTCACCTCTCTTCCTGACTATGGTGCATTGTGGGGGATGCTGCTCATTTCCTGCACTTTCTTTTATGGCCAGACTGGTGTGCATCATCCATGTGAGACAGGATGCAGTCTCAGAATTGTGATGTCATCACTTAAAGGGCCTCTGTTCAGTATGCTTTGCCTTTGCGTTGTCTCAGACCTGTTTGTGAGAGTTCCTGTGTATTACCTGGCTGCCTGACATCCTTCCTGGTTCCTGATCCCTAGCTTGTTCCTGACTCTGCTGTTTTCCTTGTTGCTGATTTCGGCTCGTCTGACTATTCGCTTTGGCTCCTGACTCGGCTCGTCTGACTACCAGCTCTTGTTTTGACTCCTGGCTTGTTATTTGACTTGTGGGCTTTTTATTATTTTTTGCTATTAATAAAGGTGTGATTATTTTTGCACTTCTCGTCTCAGTCTGATTCCTGGCACCCTGACACTGTCTCCCTCATGTCTCATCTTGGATGTCCTCTCACTACCTCAAGCTAAATCTCTCCAAAACTGAGCTCCTTATTTTCCCCCCTTCTTCAAAAATCTCCACCCCCCATGTCTCTATAACTGTTGACAACTCCATCATTACCCCAACCTCACATGCCCGATGTTTTGGGTCATACTTGACTCAGATCTTTCTTTCACTCCTCACATTCAGTCCTTGGCTAAAGCCTGCCGCTTCCACCTTAAGAACATTGCTAAAATTAGACATTTCCTAACACAAGACACAGCAAAGATTTTAATCCACTCTCTCATCCTTTCCCACCTCGACTACTGCAACTCTATCCTCTCTGGTCTGCCTAGCTGCCGCCTAGCTCCTTTGCAATCCATAATGGATGCCTCTGCCAGGCTCATCTTCCTTGCACGTCGCACTTCATCTGCCACACCTCTATGCCAATCCCTTCACTGGCTTCCTCTTGCCTCCAGGATTAAACACAAAATTCTCACTCTGACACACAAAGCCCTCAATGGCATTGCTCCCCCCTACATCTCAGACCTTGTCTCCAGATACTCTCCCTCCCACCCCCTTCGCTCTGCTCATGATCTCCTACTCTCCTCCTCTCTTGTTACCTCATTTGTATAAGCTAGAAGGAGCGCTTAGATCTCTTAGAGGGATCTTAGCTGTGTAGGGTCTGAGGGTAAATTCAGAAATGGACTTTGTAAGTTTAAAATGTATACATATTTAATCCAAAATTAAAATACAAGATAGTTAAACCAATCGCATCTGCTAAAAACAATAAAGACTGATAAAAACAATAATGATAATTCACAGTATTATACAGGATTATCCACAGTGCTAGAAATAATCTCCACAATGATGAAAAAATACCTTATGAAAATACCTTTAAAATGGATGAATTGATATACCTTTAAAATTGATATACCTTTAAAATTGATATACCTTTATGATATCAGTACAACAATTTGTGCTATATGTGGTAATGCTGTGATACTTAAAATGTATAAAAATGTAAAAATAGAAATATGTGACCTTTAGGTGTACACCTTAGAGATTTACACGCGGCGTGAGGGTGAAAAAATGTAAAATTGGTCAAAATTAGTGACACAAAAATACGTGACCCAAAAAAATAATAATTGACATAAAAATATAAAAATATATAAAAATATATAAAAATAATATATAAAAATAATTCTTGTGAAAAATATTGCTGTGAAAAAAATTACCAAGTGCTGCAAAAAAATCTAGTGAAAAAATAGTCCAGTGAAAAAATAGTTCATGTGATTGTGAATGTTCTTGTCTTTTATAATTAACTAGATAGTGTCTTTGCAAAATAATATCCTTGTGATCCGTATCCTAAGAAGGTGGTCCAATTATTCTTCAAATGGCACAATTATAATCCAATTAGGGTGTTCCATAAATCTTTAACCTGAGTGAAAAAAATAAACATACATAGTGCAATATGCTTTGCTAGGAATGGCTGAATAGGTATAAAACTCACCAAATAGGGACCTGAGCCGTGAATATCAGTAGCAGTCTACGCGTTTCGATCCTCCTGGATCTTTCTCAAGACTGATATTGGCTCTAGTGGTCCCCTGCCTTAAATAGGGTATGTGTTGTGAATTGTGGTCTGCCAAAAGGGCGCCAAAGAAGGGCGCCAAAAGACCGCTTCTGTTGGTTACCTTTGACCCGGAATTGTATTTTTCAATATCGTCGTTATTGTGCGAAACCGGAAGTTGCCGGAATCGTCACTATTTGCCTGTACATGGCGCGAGACCGGAAGTGACGTTTCGCTTATGACGTCACTTCCGCAGTTTCACTTTCGTTCCGTAGAAACTGAGAGAAAATAGTATTGTGTTCACTCTCAAGTCCCTTAATCGAGAGAGTCTATACCTTTACATGATACAGCCATTTTGATTCGCTAAAAATATCGGACACACTTATGTTTAAAATATGTTTAAAATATCGGACATAATTCTGTTTAAAATGCATATTCTGGTAATCCATGTGGAAGGTAGTATTGATTCTCAATGTGGGCTAATGGTTATTCTATAATTCTTAGTGAATTGCTACATCTGCCTCATACCTCCCTATATATACTACTATCTGTATAAAGTTAATAACTTACATTAATAGTTTAGAGGGGATGGATATGAAGTGGGGTGGCCTCTGATATACCCTTCTAAGACATAGATATGGTCTGACAGTGAGAACATTGATTCTACTTGTGATGCCCCCTCAAAGATTTTAGTGTAGTGTGATCCAGAGAGGTCTCTATTCGAAAGCATTCTTGTATAAAAAATGAATAAAAAATAGATAAAAAATACGGATAAAAAATACTATATAATCAGAGAGGAAATACGGATAAAATTGTAGGAGTATAAAATATTATAAGAGTATAAAAATATTGGGTGAAAAATTATGAATAAAATATTGAATAAAAATATTGTATGAGTAGGGAATTGATGGGGAGGATTTTTTGGAAAGGTTTCCTTCTATAGTAAATGTAATATCTCTATATTACTATTGAAACCTTTGGGGAATATGCAGTCCATATTGAAGATCCATTTTGATTCTTCTTTTAAAAGTGACTTTTCAAAGTCCCCTCCTCTCCAATTCTTCTTTACTTTACTTATCCCCATATATCTGAGAGTTTTATTGTTACTGTTGTGGAATTCTTTAAAGTGTTTATATAGGGGGAAGTCCTCCTTCTTCCATTTGATTTGTAACAGGTGTTCCCTTATCCTGTCTTTAAGTTTCCTGGAGGTTTGGCCTATATACTGAAGTCCACAACCACACTCTATCAGATATATAATGCCACTATCCTGGCATTTTATCACATCATTCATATTAAAAATTTCTCCCGTTATTTTGGATTTGAAAGTCCGTGCTTTTTTGCCATGTTTACACGCTTTACACGAGTGGCATGGGAAGAACCCTTTTAATTGTTGGCCTAGGACATCATTTATTGTCTTCCTCTGAGTTTTTGAGACACTTGGTGCAAGAATACTTTTCAAGTTTCTTGTTTTCCGATATATAAACCTTGGTGTCTCATTAAGATCTTTTCCAATAATGTTGTCCTCTTTTAGGAAATGCCAATTTTTCTTTATAATCTTTTCGATTAAAAATCGATTCTCGCTGTATTCAGTTATAAAAGGTACTTCTATTCCTGTGCCATCTTTGCATGTTTTTTCTTTGTCTTTATAGTGTAACATAGGCCCTCTGTCCATGGTTTCAATTTCCCTTATAGTCTTTTCTATGGTTTCCTCTTCATATCCCCTATCTAAGAACCTCTTTTTCAGGATCTTTGATTGTTCCTTCCATTTATTAACATCGGAACAGTTTTTTCTGATTCTCATCAGTTGACCTTTGGGGATATTGGCCTTCCATCTTTGGAGGTAACAGCTTGTTTGGTGAATGTAGTTACAACAATCTACTTCCTTGAAATAAGTTGAGGTGGAGATTTTTCCTTTCTCTATATTAATATCCAGATCCAGAAAGTGAATGTTCCTTTTACTTATCTCATATGTAAACTTTAAATTCACAGTGTTTTTGTTCATCACGTGTATAGTGTGTTCCAAATCCTCAATACTTCCTTTCCACACTATTATAATGTCGTCTATATGGAGGATAATCCTGTATAATACTGTGAATTATCATTATTGTTTTTATCAGTCTTTATTGTTTTTAGCAGATGCGATTGGTTTAACTATCTTGTATTTTAATTTTGGATTAAATATGTATACATTTTAAACTTACAAAGTCCATTTCTGAATTTACCCTCAGACCCTACACAGCTAAGATCCCTCTAAGAGATCTAAGCGCTCCTTCTAGCTTATACAAATTAGTTAATCTGAAATCTGATCGGGAGATTTTGCACATAGGAGCTAGTGTAGTGGCACTCCTGGCGCTGGAGCTATATTTATTTATCTAAGTCCTTCATCTCGATCAATCTCCTAAGCAGCCTAGAGTGCAGTGGTCTAGGGTTCACATAACCGCAAGGGTTAATAGGACCTATTTAGTAAGAATATACAGAATGGAGGATATACCCTCTAACACATCCTCGCAAAACCCCCTATCTACTATTAGTAGTTTAAGAACAGATATCAACTTTGATATAATTCAAGTTCTCAATAAGGATAATAAACAACCTGATGGTCAAGTGGTAGATATAGATGCCACTTTTAAGGTTTTAGAAAAATTATTAGTCTCAGAAACAAAATATACAGCAGAAATCTCATACTTGAAAAAATGTCTAGAGTTAAGTATTATTCCTAAGGGGTTAATAGTACAGAAGAACTGCTCATTTAACATTGAACATCAAGAATATTCCGATAGGTGGGTGACAGCCACTAAAGACATCTCACACACTCTGATGCAAATAATCATAGATTATAAAACATATCTATTAAAGGAGTTAGATAAAAATATAAAGGAAGAGGAAACAAAGATGGAGCATATCAACGACCTTAATATATTTAAGACTAAACAAGAGCAATTATGCTCCAGGATAAAGAAAATTAAAGATGAAATTATCTCAAAGAAAACAAAGAAAATACATAGAGATTTAAACACAGCTACACAAAACAGTGTTGAAACGAATATAAAGACAAATTTAAATTTAAACATTAATAACAAAACATCAGGAGAGGATGAGATCACACACCCAGGAACTGAGTGGACAATGGTGGCCCCAAAGAGAAATGGTCATGGAAACCCACAAAGACAGTGGGCTAACTATGATCACCACTACTATAATCATAGTGGAAATATAGGTAATTATGAAAGGCACCATCCAAGATCAAGGGATAGGTATTTTAAAGACCACCCTAACTCTAGAGACCCCATGAGAGAAGGTAATAGAGGATATAAACAAGGGTGGGATCAGCCACATAACTCCTATTACAAATCCCCATCTAATAGATTCCATACAAATTACCATATGAATCACCACCCCAACCATTATCAACACCATATGGATAAGGTGAGATATGATAATTATGGAGAAAGATCCCCCTGGTATCCAAAAAGGGAGGATTATTCTAGAGGTAGGTCACCGAGACACTTCATGAGAGAAGAGAGACTGAGGAACAGATCACCACATAGGTGGGATAATAGATTCCAAACCAGATTTCCTTCCTATGAAGGAAGAGGGAACTATACCCAAGACTACTATCATAGACAAAACTATAGAAACACAAATCCCAGAGTACAATTCAAAGAGCAAAATGAAAGATTCCCACAAAAGAACACACATCATATAAGTGTTGGAAACTATTGGGATGATGCTCAAGTATCAACCAAAAATAGGTTCGAACCTCTGAGACATGAGGGAGATACACATAAATCCACTCCAACCACCCCAAGACAAATCACCACTAACATATCTGGAAATAAGGAAGGACAGATTGAAAATCATTTTTTAGGGGAAGGAAATCTGGCCCCAATAGACAGAAACAAACAGTCCAAAAGGAAAAACAGAACACAGGACATAGAAGAAAGTCCGGTTCTAAAAAGAAAAACCACAGGTGTGGAAGAGCAGGATTAAAAATCCAGCAGAAAAGATTAAAAGATGAACAAGAACAAAAGGATGCATTACATACTGAGTCCACCATAACACCATCCACCAGTAACACAGATCCCAAACAAAAAGGGATCTATAATTTGAGTAAAATTGATCTCAAACCGAAAGATATTGAGGTTTTATCATTGGGTCTATCCTATGCTCCATCTAGAGGTCTTAATAAATTTCAAACATATACACATGTAAAACAGTTGATAAGAAATTTGACGCTTAAAAGGTTCTTTTGCAAATCAGCGCTAGAAAGATCTAACAACACATTAGAGAACAATAGAACACTAATACCCAGCCAGAACAAAACAGGACACACAACCCTAAAACCAAAATCTACGTTTTTCCCTGTAACACAAAAAGGGCCCCATATTGAGACATTCGAAAATATAGTCTGTAATGAGATAAAGAAATTGAATAATACGTCGCTTAAGAAATTTCATCATAATCTAAACAAAACACAATTAGAGACCATCACAAATTTTGAGAGAAATAGAAATATCGTAATAAAACCAGCGGACAAGGGGGGAGGGATTGTAATTCTGAACAAGGAAGATTACGAAATAGAATCAAACAGGATTTTGGGCGATATTGAGACATATAAGGTTTAAACAAAAGACCCCACAGAATCCTATAAAAAGATTTGGACATTATGATAATGTCAGCCAAAAGAAAGGGGATATTGAACCAAAATGAATACAGATATATAAGGACAGAGCACCCTAGGATACCTGTATTCTACTATTTGCCCAAAATACACAAAAGTCTGACCAACCCTCCGGGTAGGCCTATAATTTCAGGCATTGGATCTATTACGTGTAATCTGTCAGAGTACATTGACAAGAAACTTCAAAAATATGTTAAGGCCCTCCCGTCCTATCTAAGGGACTCAACTGATGTCCTCAATACATTAAACAATTTAGAATGGGAGGAGACCTATATTTTAGCTACTTGTGATGTGACTGCCCTATACACAAGTATTCCACATAACTTAGGTATAGAGGCAGTCAGCCATTTCCTAGAAAAAGATGATGAAGTGAGTCCTGATCAGAGAGAGTTTATCTTGGATAGCATTCTTTTCATTTTAACACACAATTACTTTCATAATAGAGGAAAATTCTATAACCAGATTTGCGGTACAGCCATGGGGACCAGGTTTGCGCCCAGCTACGCAAATCTTTACATGGGCAAGTGGGAGAACCTATTCTGGGAATCCTGCCCAGCGGGCGCAGACCTGGTCCTCTTCAAAAGGCATATAGATGACATTATAATAGTGTGGAAAGGAAGTATTGAGGATTTGGAACACACTATACACGTGATGAACAAAAACACTGTGAATTTAAAGTTTACATATGAGATAAGTAAAAGGAACATTCACTTTCTGGATCTGGATATTAATATAGAGAAAGGAAAAATCTCCACCTCAACTTATTTCAAGGAAGTAGATTGTTGTAACTACATTCACCAAACAAGCTGCCACCTCCAAAGATGGAAGGCCAATATCCCCAAAGGTCAACTGATGAGAATCAGAAAAAACTGTTCCGATGTTAATAAATGGAAGGAACAATCAAAGATCCTGAAAAAGAGGTTCTTAGATAGGGGATATGAAGAGGAAACCATAGAAAAGACTATAAGGGAAATTGAAACCATGGACAGAGGGCCTATGTTACACTATAAAGACAAAGAAAAAACATGCAAAGATGGCACAGGAATAGAAGTACCTTTTATAACTGAATACAGCGAGAATCGATTTTTAATCGAAAAGATTATAAAGAAAAATTGGCATTTCCTAAAAGAGGACAACATTATTGGAAAAGATCTTAATGAGACACCAAGGTTTATATATCGGAAAACAAGAAACTTGAAAAGTATTCTTGCACCAAGTGTCTCAAAAACTCAGAGGAAGACAATAAATGATGTCCTAGGCCAACAATTAAAAGGGTTCTTCCCATGCCACTCGTGTAAAGCGTGTAAACATGGCAAAAAAGCACAGACTTTCAAATCCAAAATAACGGGAGAAATTTTTAATATGAATGATGTGATAAAATGCCAGGATAGTGGCATTATATATCTGATAGAGTGTGGTTGTGGACTTCAGTATATAGGCCAAACCTCCAGGAAACTTAAAGACAGGATAAGGGAACACCTGTTACAAATCAAATGGAAGAAGGAGGACTTCCCCCTATATAAACACTTTAAAGAATTCCACAACAGTAACAATAAAACTCTCAGATATATGGGGATAAGTAAAGTAAAGAAGAATTGGAGAGGAGGGGACTTTGAAAAGTCACTTTTAAAAGAAGAATCAAAATGGATCTTCAATATGGACTGCATATTCCCCAAAGGTTTCAATAGTAATATAGAGATATTACATTTACTATAGAAGGAAACCTTTCCAAAAAATCCTCCCCATCAATTCCCTACTCATACAATATTTTTATTCAATATTTTATTCATAATTTTTCACCCAATATTTTTATACTCTTATAATATTTTATACTCCTACAATTTTATCCGTATTTCCTCTCTGATTATATAGTATTTTTTATCCGTATCTTTTATCCGTATTTTTTATCTATTTTTTATTCATTTTTTATACAAGAATGCTTTCGAATAGAGACCTCTCTGGATCACACTACACTAAAATCTTTGAGGGGGCATCACAAGTAGAATCAATGTTCTCACTGTCAGACCATATCTATGTCTTAGAAGGGTATATCAGAGGCCACCCCACTTCATATCCATCCCCTCTAAACTATTAATGTAAGTTATTAACTTTATACAGATAGTAGTATATATAGGGAGGTATGAGGCAGATGTAGCAATTCACTAAGAATTATAGAATAACCCTTAGCCCACATTGAGAATCAATACTACCTTCCACATGGATTACCAGAATATGCATTTTAAACAGAATTATGTCCGATATTTTAAACATATTTTAAACATAAGTGTGTCCGATATTTTTAGCGAATCAAAATGACTGTATCATGTAAAGGTATAGACTCTCTCGATTAAGGGACTTGAGAGTGAACACAATACTATTTTCTCTCAGTTTCTACGGAACGAAAGTGAAACTGCGGAAGTGACGTCATAAGCGAAACGTCACTTCCGGTCTCGTGCCATGTACAGGCAAATAGTGACGATTCCGGCAACTTCCGGTTTCGCACAATAACGACGATATTGAAAAATACAATTCCGGGTCAAAGGTAACCAACAGAAGCGGTCTTTTGGCGCCCTTCTTTGGCGCCCTTTTGGCAGACCACAATTCACAACACATACCCTATTTAAGGCAGGGGACCACTAGAGCCAATATCAGTCTTGAGAAAGATCCAGGAGGATCGAAACGCGTAGACTGCTACTGATATTCACGGCTCAGGTCCCTATTTGGTGAGTTTTATACCTATTCAGCCATTCCTAGCAAAACATATTGCACTATGTATGTTTATTTTTTTCACACAGGTTAAAGATTTATGGAACACCCTAATTGGATTATAATTGTGCCATTTGAAGAATAATTGGACCACCTTCTTAGGATACGGATCACAAGGATATTATTTTGCAAAGACACTATCTAGTTAATTATAAAAGACAAGAACATTCACAATCACATGAACTATTTTTTCACTGGACTATTTTTTCACTAGATTTTTTTGCAGCACTTGGTAATTTTTTTCACAGCAATATTTTTCACAAGAATTATTTTTATATATTATTTTTATATATTTTTATATATTTTTATATTTTTATGTCAATTATTATTTTTTTGGGTCACGTATTTTTGTGTCACTAATTTTGACCAATTTTACATTTTTTCACCCTCACGCCGCGTGTAAATCTCTAAGGTGTACACCTAAAGGTCACATATTTCTATTTTTACATTTTTATACATTTTAAGTATCACAGCATTACCACATATAGCACAAATTGTTGTACTGATATCATAAAGGTATATCAATTTTAAAGGTATATCAATTTTAAAGGTATATCAATTCATCCATTTTAAAGGTATTTTCATAAGGTATTTTTTCATCATTGTGGAGATTATTTCTAGCACTGTGGATAATCCTGTATAATACTGTGAATTATCATTATTGTTTTTATCAGTCTTTATTGTTTTTAGCAGATGCGATTGGTTTAACTATCTTGTATTTTAATTTTGGATTAAATATGTATACATTTTAAACTTACAAAGTCCATTTCTGAATTTACCCTCAGACCCTACACAGCTAAGATCCCTCTAAGAGATCTAAGCGCTCCTTCTAGCTTATACAAATTAGTTAATCTGAAATCTGATCGGGAGATTTTGCACATAGGAGCTAGTGTAGTGGCACTCCTGGCGCTGGAGCTATATTTATTTATCTAAGTCCTTCATCTCTCTTGTTACCTCCTCACATTCCCATTTACAAGATTTCTCAAGACTGGCTCCCATCTTATGGAACTCTCTGCCTAGATCCACAAGAATCTCCCCTAGTTTTAAAAGCTTCAAGTGCTCCCTGAAGATTCTACTATTCAGGGAAGCTTACAACCTACACTAACCTTCCTATCTCCACTGCTATCTCCTTAAACCCCATAGCATGTAAGCCTATGAGCCCAGCTGTTTGTAGTCCACCTTCATAAGAGCCGACTACAACAGTGCAACTCTCGGCAGGACCCTTCACCCATTTGATCCCTGTAATTGTTTTTTATATACCACCCATGTTCATAGCGCTGTGGAACCTGTTGGCACTCTACAAATACCTGATAATAATAATATAGATGTCTATATATGTATACATATGTATTTATGTGTTTATATGTGTATATATGTCGGTATGTATATGTGTGTATATATATATATATGGAGTCCCTGATACAGTTTGTTGAGGATATCAATGCCTCTATGACAGATTAATTTTTTGGATACAACTGTATATCAACATGGAAATACATTAAGTACAGATCTATATGTAAAACCCACAGATAGAAATACTCTGCTGCGATATGAAAGTTTTCATCCTGACACTGTTTTTAAATCCATACCCAGGAGTCAACTTTTGTGTACTAAAAGAATAGTCAGAGATCAGAAAGTATTGCCAGAAAGATTAGCGTCTATGGGCAATAAATTTATCCAAAGAGGATACCCAAAAGAAAATATCGCTAAAAATATTCAGGATTTGGATAGAATACATGATAAAAAACAAACAGAGAAAGGAACAGATAGATTAGTGCGTTCAATGGAATACAGTGACAAGAGCAATGACATCTTTAGAATAGTAAGAAAATACTGGCACCTTTTGTCAAAATATAATCCAGAGATAGAATCATTTAAACCTCCCCCTATGCCATCATATAGAAGGGTAAAAAATCTTAGGGATCACATAGTAAAAGCTGATATAGGTACAACTAAAATGTCTGATGTAAATTATTTAACTACCCCTAATAAAGGCTGTTACCCCTGCTTACACTGTGCTCAATGCAATTCAGTTATAAAAGGGAAATATTTAGCACAAAATGACAAAAGAAAGCAATATACAATCAATGGGTTATATACATGCCAAACTAATTATGCAATCTACCTACTTAAATGCCCATGTGGCCTTTGTTACATTGGCGAGACCACACCAAGCAGCCAGGGATAGGTTTAGTCAACTTAAAGCATCCATTAAATCAAAAGATATGTCACTTCCAGTATCTGCACACTTTACAAATATGGGTCACACAGTAAGCCAGCTTCGCTTTCAAGTAATTGACCATATCCCCCATCATAGAAGAGGGGGTAATAGGGAACTAAAATTAAAACAGAAAGAAGTATGGTGGATTAAACGTCTGAATACACTAAATCCATATGGTCTGAATAGAGATTATGATTTGTATTTATTTTTATAATGGTTTTAAATGATGGAATATATTCTGGTACCACTAGAGGTCACTGTGTTGTTGAAATTTACAAACCTGGATAGGTATGGGTTAAACCAATTAATATTGAGAATTGAAGCCTGATTGGTCCAGATACCCTTTTTAAAGTCTGTTTGTTTGATTTTAACTTATGCATGATTAAGGACTATGTAGGTCCGAAACGTCACTTTTTATTGGTTGCTAAACCTCAAATAAAGATTTCACCTTTAAAGGAAGATTGTGTACTGTGGTGCTGTTACCTTGTTTTCTACATGGACTGTATATGCTGGAGTTTGGCTGATACTCCTTGGTAACGTGCACACAGGTGGGAAAGAAATCTTACTAAAAACCTATGGTGCTGGATTCAACTCACTTACTTCTTCTATATATATATATATTTGTTTAAACATTTATAGACAAAAACTGTAAGCTGCCTTTGAGAAAGAGGCAAATAAATTATACTTCTTCTTTCCCCATCACAAAGACAGCAGCTGTGCAATGCAGTGTATATGAAGTCAGTTAGCACAGTGGTATGAGCCGTGTTATCTGTTAGTTGCAGCCTCTTTCATCTCCAACAAGAAATCCCTTATCATTGTAAAAATAACATAACCCAAATTCTCCGCTCTGGAGAGATAAGGCAGAGAAGCTTGTGCACAGAGGGAAAAGCAAACTGATTTGTAGCATAACTGTGCATAAATGAAAAGACTCTTCATAAAAATGTTATTAAACGCTTGTGTGCTCCTATGTTCAAAGCAGGGAGATGTCATATAGCAAAGCTCCCTGAATATTTGATAAAAAAACATCATCTTCCATCCTTATTGGAAAAAAAATATTTTTAATATTATTTGGCAAGAAAAGGTTAAAAACTTTTTAGCTTTTACCAGTAATACTTCTACAGTATAAAAAAAAGGTTATACCGGTATATATACAGTAAGTATATATACTGTGTATATATATGTATATATATATATATATATATATATATATATATATATATATATATATATATATATATATATATATATATATACATATATTTATATATATATATTTTCTTAACGTTCAGTGGAGGATCTGCATTCTCATCGAAGAAACCTTATCTCATCTGCCAGATGTCAGGATCGCTGTATGCTTATCAATATAACAAATTATATTCACAATCTCTGGACTTATGAAGCAATTAATACATTTATTTTATATGTAAAATACTGTGACATTCCCTGAGGAAGGGACATTGGTCCTGAAATACCACAATATTTTGCACAGTAAATACATTTATTATTTGCTTCATATGCTCAGAGTTCAGATGGAATTTGTATTTTATATATATATATATATATATATATATATATATATATATATATATATATATATATATATATATATATATATATATATATAAACACACAGGAGAGCACTCTCACTTTCAAAAGCCAAGTGGCCAGGGTGCTAGTAACAAATAGCATACAGGTAACAAAAACTTGCACTCGCTGGTCTTATTTCAAAACACACTTCACTGTGACGTTTTGGAGATAAAATCTGAGTGAGGTCTGAGGAAGGGGAAACGTCACAGTAAAGTGTGTTTTGAAATAAGACCAGAGAGTGCAAGTTTTTGTTACCTGTATATATATATATATATATATATATATATATATATATATATATATATATATATATATACACAAACACATGTAGATAGAAGGAATATCACTCATACGATGCATGGACAGCAATGGCTTCTATGATCCCAATTCTCCTGATCACTGGTTTTGCACTTTATTTTGGCAACAAATATCGACACTTTTCAATTCAACACACAAAGTGCTTTGATAAAGTGCAAACCTGGACATGTTTGACAGTATTCCAAGACAAGTGCCCAGTATATCCATGATGCCCATAAACAAATGGGATTCATATTGTTTAACATTTTTTAACATTTATAATAAAAAAACACTTTATCCAATTGAAAAACACAGACAAATACACCATTAACCCCATTAACCTATTTGTTATCAGTAATTAGTATCCATTATCAGCAGTTCTGAGTCAGTTGTGGGATACTGCAGATCAAGTCTCTTGTGTGTTAGCAATATTGACTGTGTTTGATTTAGAAAGATTGTGATCACTTTGTTATCAACTGTTTTCATTTTACCAACATTGAGAGAAAAAAAATGGTAAAGATTGACATCAACCCCTTAAATGGATATAAGGGAGACTTTTGTGAATGAGCACTTAAAGCCAGGATTTATTAGTTTGAGTTGCACTCTATTCAAAGTCATCAATAGTTACTAAAGTCAAAATATGAGGGGGGCATTCTTTTTATATGATTGGGCATGAAAATAATGTTACTGTCACATCTATAAATCTCTTAACATCTACATCTTACAGAACATGTATCATATACAAATACTGAACTGATAAATTTTAAGCTTTAATTTTAAATAAACATGTCACACAATCCCAATAAATAAACTAGGCAGATGATAGTTAGGAGTCTATATAACCTCATCACATGAAAAATAATAAATAGATGCATCCATTAGCAAAAATTAAATAGAATAGCAGCTATTAGGGATAATATAAGTAAACAGCCATGGCAATTTAGTACTGATTAGAGATGGGCGAATGTACAAAAAGTATAATTTGATTGGTAGAACAAATAGTCCTGTGGACATTTGGTTTGGACAATCAAATGTTGATAAGAGTGAAAATACCTTAAAATTTGGTAAATTAATATTATTTCTGGTTTCCGAATGTCACTTTTGTTTTCAAATGTTCATAATTAGATCGAAGATCCACATTCGAAATGTAACATTCGCAAAATGAACCAATTTGGCTCTAACAGGATAGACAGTTTATAAATTCCGAATTCACAAAAGAAGAGCTTCCTTTATACAAATGAAAAGGGAGAATGCAGTGAAAGAAAAGACAGCTGTTTCTAGAAATAACAGATCAAAATACAGGAAAATATAACCCCCAGCTATTCAAAAACGTCTTATGAACTGAAATTAAGTTTTATTTCAAAGATTCTTAGGGAGTGGAAATATACCAGTGTTAAAAAATGAAAAATACAGTTAAAAAATGTCTCCATGTTGGAAAGTTGCTTGCAACAAGCAGAGACAATTGAGCATATAAATAGGATTTAAAAAACATGAAGAGCTGAAAAGGAAAACCACCGCTCTTGCCCCTAGTTTGGGACAGAGAATCACATCATTTATTGATATTGGTTACGTTTCACACAATTACGAATACACTCATCCATGACTTGCATTAGCTTAGAAATTTTTGGATTCTATGTCCGAGAGAGAGTTATCTATCCCTACTAATTTCCTTAATTGTAATTATTTGTATATATAAATGCACTTTGCACTTCATTATTTTTAGTGTTCGAAACATAGTAGTTAAAATATCTACAAAAAAGAAACATTTCTGTAACATTGTTCGAGATCACAATAACGTAAATAACATCCAGCCATTGGCTCATACTAACACACCCTCTCCAGCACTATTTCAGATTGGTAGCTCGACTACGCAACGCCATTGGCTCATACTGACACACCTTATCCAACACTATTTTAGAATGGTTGCTCGATAATGTAATGCTATTGGCTTATACTGACACACCTTTTTCAGCATCATATCCGTATGGGAGTTTGATCATGTAACGACATTGGCCCTAACTGACATAACCTCAGAAGTAATATTCCCCAATGGCACTATACAATGTTTGTTATATACAACATACTTGCTCCCAAGTTGGCTAATCAGTTATGGATTATTGGCGATACATATTGCTATGTCCGGATTCTAATTGATATGTTAATATGTTAATGTTAGAGGGAGTTTTTTTCTCCTGTATCTGTATTTTACATTTGTTGTCCGAGCTAGAGTTAGGATATATGAACACAAATGGTTAATCTTCTGCACGGTTTGTGTTACAACAGTACTTTTAAATAAACACATAGTCATTTTTTTTACGATACACACACCTTTAGTAGGGATATCACGAATGGCAGATCAACTGCACTGACTTTAGATACACGTCTCCAGTAGCGATATCGTGATTGGGTTATCAACTGCACAAACTTCGATATAGAAATGCTGTTGAAGCATTTTCCAACACACATTAGGCTCGTTAAACCATCTAACAGAGATTTATTGCAAATAATAGGCTTGGCATAATATATTAATTTGCAAGGTAACTACAATAGAAGAAACACATATTCTTTATTAGATTTCAGTTTATATGACCCAGTAGACGTTCAAAGTTTGTTTAGTATATGTTTGCCTCAAAGTTTTATCTGGTCAACATACTTTTGGTGCTTTAAATGGTTTTACTGCTAACTGCTTCTTTTCATATTTTCAACTGTGATTTGGACATGAGTAAAACATTGGTGATTGATTGTGCTTTTAAGAAAATGTATAATGCAACTAATTGCTTTAACACCTGTGCAATAGGGTGCAACTAGGGCGTAGCCCATTACAACATTAGTTAGTAGAAACATAAATAGGAGACTCCAGCCACATATCAATACTACCTGCCTGTGGAAACAGCGTGGTTAGCGCTGAGAAACGCATAGTGTGTTTTACTAATTACATTGTTTTATATTTTATCTGTGAAACTGTTTTTTTATTCTTGGATTATAAAGTAATCTTTTACACTGCAGTCTCCTGTTCATCATTCACCATCCATAAAGATCCTGGAACAAGCCTTGGTATTAATGTGCGCTGGGCCACTATAATATACCCAGCTTGCTACATTTGCACTACAGTGTGCTTCATGATATGTGAGTATCCATTTTATTGGTAACTACCAGTGGATGATTATTGTACTCACTGATCTGCACTAGGAGTCGCCCTCTTTTATCCTCTTACTTTCCAGAAAAATGAAGAGCAAAATAGACCCTTGCCCTATACAGGCGGGTGAATGTTGCAATTGAAACACAGACCCAGCTATTGCAAGTGACAGGTCTGAAAATAATATGACTAGAAAAGCCCTGTATCAAAAATTATAATAGGATACAGAAAAATTGTGTACACTGGATCAGACCACAGATTAGGCTGCTATCTTCAAAATTTACTCATGAAGTAATTATGTAGAAATAATCTAAATTCTGATTTTTCTTGCCTGTAAAGAAAAGTAGTTTTATTTTATTTATTTTTTCAATTAAATAATCAAAATTCATTAACAAAAACATTAGTTTTGGGCAAAAAACATTTTTTTTTCTAGTGGTGTTACAAACACTTATTTATGTCAAGCATAACCATTTATGTTTCAAAAAGGCAAGGATTAAGTTAATTTCTGAGACATAATAAGTAAGGCTATTACCAGATCTGTAGAAACCATAAATTTAGCAAAAAATTTAAAATAACTAGTACATAGTTTTCAGAGAAAAGGTGTTTTGTTTTATGAAAATCTGCAAGAGAAGGTAAAAAGATTGTTAACTTTAGGAAATAATAGTCAGGAAAAACAAACAGAAAATACATCAGGAGGCTGATCATTTAAAGCCCAGCGAGGTTAGAATATACAGTATCTCACAAAAGTGAGTACATCCCTCACATTTTTGTAAATATTTTATTATATGTCATGTGACAACACTGAAGAAATTACACTTTGCTACAATGTAAAGAAGTGAGTATACAGCCTGTATAACAGTGTAAATTTGCTGTCCCCTCAAAATAACTCAACACACAGCCATTAATGTCTAAACCGTTGGCAACAAAAGGTCCAAATTGGGCCCAAAGTGTCAATATTTTGTGTGGCCACCATTATTTTCCAGCACTGCCTTAACCTTCTTGGGCATGGAGTTCATCAGAGCTTCACAGTTTGCACCCGGAGTCAACTTCCACTGCTCCATGATGACATCACGGAGCTGGTGGATGTTAGAGACCTTGCGCTCCCCCACCTTCCGTTTGAGGATGCCCCACAGATGCTCAATAGGGTTTAGGTCTAGAGACATGCTTGGTCAGTCCATCATCTTTACCCTCAGCTTCTTTAGCAAGGCAGTGGTCGTCTTGGAGGTGTGTTTGGGGTCGTTATCATGTTGGAATACTGCCCTGTGGCCCAGTCTCCGAAGGGAGGGGATCA
Source organism: Bombina bombina (assembly GCF_027579735.1). NCBI lineage: Eukaryota > Metazoa > Chordata > Amphibia > Anura > Bombinatoridae > Bombina > Bombina bombina. Next base: position 656,500,197 of record NC_069504.1, read on the forward strand.
TGCTCTGCTTCAGTATATCACAACTAGTACATGTTGGCATTCATGGTTTCCTCAATGAACTGTAGCTCCCCAGTGCCGGCAGCACTCATGCAGGCCCAGACCATGACACTCCCACCACCATGCTTGACTGTAGGCAAGGCACACTTGTCTTTGTACTCCTCACCTGGTTTCCGCCACACACGCCTGATGCCATCTGAACCAAATTAGTTTATCTTGGTCTCATCGGACCACAGGGCATAGTTCTAGTAATCCATGTCCTTAGTCTGCTTGTCTTAAGCAAACTGTTTGCAGGCTTTCTCGTGAATCATCTTTAGAAGAGGCTTCCATCTGGGACAACAACCATTCAGACCAATTTGATGCAGTGTGCGGCATATGGTCTGAGCACTGACAGGCTGACACCCCCACCCCTTCAACCTCTGCAGCAATGCTGGCAGCACTCATACGTATATTTCCCTAAGACAACCTCTGGATATGACGCTGAGCATGTGCACTCAACTTCTTTGGTCAACCATGGTGAGGCCTGTTCTGAGTGGAACCTGTCCTGTGAAACTGCTGTATGGTTTTGCCCACCTTGCTGCAGCTCAGTTTCAGAGTCTTGGCAATTTTCTTATATCCTAGGCCATCTTTATGTAGAGCAATAATTCTTTTTTTCAGATCCTCAGAGAGTTCTTTGCCAAAAAGGTAAGAATAAATGCTATCAGACTTTTAACAAAAACCTTGAAAAAAGAAAACAAATGTTTCCACCAAATATGGTCTTGCCCACCATGCTGCAGCTCAGTGTCAGGGTCTTGGCAATCTTCTTATAGCCTAGGCCATCTTTATATAGAGCAACAATTCTTTTTTTCAGATTCTCAGAGAGTTCTTTGCCATGAGGTGCCATGTTGAACTTTCAGTGACCAGTATGAGAGAGTGTGAGAGCGATAACACCAAATTTAAAGAGACACTGAACCCACACTTTTTCTTTCGTGATTCAGATAGAGAATGTGATTTCAAGCAAGTTTCTAATTTACTCCTATTATCAAATTGTCTTCATTCTCTTGGTATGTTTATTTGAAAAACAAGAATGTAAGTTTAGATGCTGGGCCATTTTTGATGAACAAACTGGGTTGTCCTTGCTGATTGGACAGCACAAATAAACAAGTGCTGTCCATTGTCTGAACCAAAAATGTGCTGGCTCCTTAGCATAGATTCCTTCTTTTTCAAATAAAGATAGCACGAAAATGAAGAAAAATTTATAATAGAAGCAAATTAGAAAGTTGCTTAAAATTACATGCTCTATCTGAATCATGAATGAAAAAATGTGGGTTCAGTGTCCCTTTAACACACCTATACTCACTTTTGTTGCCAATGGTTTAGACATTAATGGCTGTGTGTTGAGTTATTTTGAGGGGACAGCAAATTTACACTGTTATACAGGCTATACACTCACAACATTACATTGTAGCAAAATGTAATTTCTTCAGTGTTGTCACATAAAAAGATATAATAAAATATTTACAAAAATGTGAGGTGTACTAACTTTTGTAAGATACTGTAAGTCTGACTGGAAGCAGGTACTTTTTGTATAAAACAAAATTTGACTATTAAAAAATCAAAACAAAAAAGAGATACATGCAAATTATATATTCTAACCCATAAATGTAAATGAACAAACAAGTGCCTAGATTACGAGTTCTGCGTTGGCCTTAAAAATGCAGAGTTAAGGGGTCCTAACGCTGCTTTTTATCTAACGCTGGTATTACGAGTCAGACAGGAAAGGGTCTACAGCTCACTTTCTTTCCGCGACTCGAGGCTACCGCATATCCCCTTACATCAATTGCGTATCCTATGTTTTCAATGGGATTTGCCTAACGCTGGTATTACCAGTCTTGGAAGAAGTGGGCGGTAGAGCCTCTACCTCCAAGACTCCAACCGCAAAAAAAGTCAGTAGTTAAGAGTTTTATGGGCTAACGCCAGAACATAAAGCTCTTAACTACTGTGCTATAAAGTACACTAACACCCATAAACTACCTATGAACCCCTAAACCGAGGCCCCCCCACATCGCAAACACTATAATACATTTTTTTAACCCATAATCTCCCGCTCCGGACACCGCCGCAACCTACATTATACCTATGAACCCCTAATCTGCTGCCCCTAACATCTCCAACACCTATATTATATTTATTACCCCCTAATCTGACCCCCCCAACGTCGCCGCCACCTACCTACACTTATTAACCCCTAATCTGCTGACCGGACCTCGCCGGCACTATAATAAATGTATTAACCCCTAAACCGCCGCACTCCCGCCTCGCAAACACTATAATACATTTTATTAACCCCTAATCTGCCCTCCCTAACATCGCTGCCACCTACCTTTAATTATTAACCCCTAATCTCCCACCCCCAACGTTGCCGCTACTATAATAAAGTTATTAACCCCTAAACCTAAGTCTAACCCTAAGACCCCCCTAACTTAAATATTATTTAAATTAAACGAAATAAATTTACTATCATTAAATAAATTAATTTAAAACTAAATACTTACCTATAAAATGAACCCTAAGCTAGCTACAATATAACTAATAGTTACATTGTAGCTATTTTAGGATTTATATTTATTTTACAGGCAACTTTGTATTTATTTTAACTAGGTGCAATAGCTATTAAATAGTTAATAACTATTTAATAGCTACCTAGTTAAAATAATTACAAAATTACCTGTAAAATAAATAATAACCTAAGTCACAAATACACCTAACACTACACTATCAATAAATTAATTAAATAAACTACCTACAATTATCTAAACTAAAATACAATTAAAGAAACTAAACTATAGTACAAAAAAAAAAAAACTCCCCTTCCTTTTTTAGTTTGTTGATGTATATATAGAACGGTAGACATAGACATTTCTTCTTTGTGATTGTTTATTATTTCCACATGTATTTATGATTTTGTGTATCGAAGTCTGTCAATTGATATTGGTTATATTCTTTTGAAATACCTTAATAAAAAACTTTGATTAAAAAAAAAAACAACTATTCCTTTTTCTAAAAGCTGAAGTGCTACAAACAAGCACTCACCCAAATACAGAGACGATAAACACAAAAAAGCGGCTTTGAAGTGCAGAAATCTTCATGGGAAGAGAAACAGGAATGCTGCAAGTTAAAGACCTCGAAAAGGCTTAAATAGATTTGCACATGCGCGCGAAAATGACAGCCCTCGGACGTGGCCCTAGCAACGTCCCTTATTAATGACGTCACAGTAACATGGCAGCCCCCACAAGAAAACGGTTTTCCACTGACTATTGCCACAATAGTGACCGCGATCACAGAAAAAATGGTGTCGGACAGCTGGGAAGGTCACCAGCTCTAGTATGCGGCCAAGGTAAACCATCCAAGGAAGGGAATATTTCATAACCCAGAAGAAAAGCAGGGAGAGGGACTCCTAGCCCTGTCCACCTAGCAGGCTGGACAGAAGTAGGAGGAGGAAGGGGTGGTGTCCCACTGGAAACTTTTACGGTAAATGAGGGGAGTGGATAGTTCTGTCCACGCCCCTCTGGAGAGGGGGTCTCACTGGTAAGTATTACCAGGGGGTCAAGATAATAGTATTTAATGGGTTGGTGCTTGTGTACTAGGAATAATATTCAAAAGCTATTGCAGCAGAGAGCTGGAGAGAGAGTACACTGTGTAGCACTCAATGTCTGCAACAGTGATGGAAATTGTATCCAATACAAAGAAATGTTAAAACTTAACCTTTATTAGGTATAACAAAAAAATTGATTAAGATTTAAAATGCAAAAGCGCACTCAGTGAAAATAGAAGCAAATATAATGAGAATATATTAATCAGAGCCTTCTTATCGCTGTGTAGAAACCATCAGGCTAAGTACATAAGGTAGCTACAGGTAATAAAGTTCTGAATTATAAATTTTAAATTATTATTAAATGCCTCTAACAAGTTTCCTAACTATTCATAGAGTTAGCTTTTGAACATTAAAAAGAGCGAGCAGAGACGCCACTCAGTGTCTCTGCTCTCTCTTTTTAATGTTCAAAAGCTAACTCTATGAATAGTTGACACTTGTTAGAGGCATTTAATAATAATTTTTAATTTATTTCAAATTTTAATATAACAAAAATTACTAATCCATTTTACTTTAATCCTTTAGAGTTTTCTGTGATAGCTAGTTTATGTCAAAATAAAAATTTTTTTTACTGCAGTCCTTAGTTGTAAACATTTGCAAAAAAAAGGTTTAAAATTCAATCATTCTATGAAATTTAAACAAACTTCAGGACACAACACAGTTTTCCTGTTTACCTCACATGTATGAAAAACAATACCACATTGCACAGAACCCCCTCCCACCACCAAACCTCAGTAGTGCATACTGGCATGTGATAATAAAATTACCACAGTTTCATCCAATCAGGTATGTTGTAACCATAATGATTCACACCAACATAGTAAAGTAACAATTTGCTCTCAGATAGGTGCAATAAATAAATAGGGAGCAGTGATATATAATTACTAAGATATGACAGATGATACAGTAAATTAAAATACAATAAAAAAGAGAAACAACCACGTAAAAACAAACAAACAGGTGGTAGCATGACAGAGGAATACAGTAAATGCAAGTATCAAACTAATGCTTATATCAATATTACAAGATAATATCAGGCAATATATACAGTTAATTGGTCTTTAAACTCTAGAAAGTGTATATCATGCATATGAAAGGGAACCATTTAAATATGTTAAAATCATTTTATGAAGAAAAAAAGGTTTTATTTTGAAGGTAACAAGAAGTGTGTTGCTGTGAACAAGGATTGGACAAAGGATAAGGCAAGTTATGTTGTAATACTGTGTTTTATCCACTGTTTGCTTAGTTTGTAATAATGCTCAATATCTTCATGTTCCTTTTTGCTACCTTTTGTCTCTATAACAAACTACTTTATTCAGTTACTCCTTCCCTCTCACCACCTGCACTGCTCATTATTATTATTATTTCCGGTTATTTGTAGAGCACCAACAGATTCTGCAGCGCTATACATTTATAGGGATCAAACGGGTAGAGGGCCCTGCCAAGGGTCACGCTGTTGTAGTCTTAAGAAGGTGATCTACAAACAGCTGGACTCTTAGGCTTACATGCTAAGGGGACTCAAGGGGATAGCAATGGAGAAGAGGAACTGGTATAAAGAAAGGTTAGTGTAGATTGTATGTATCCCAGTAGAGTCTTTAGGGAGCGCTTGAAGCTTTCAAAACTAGGGGAGAGTCTTGTGGAGCAAGGCAGAGAGTTCCACATGATGGGAGCCAGTCTGGAGAAGTCCTGTAAATGGGAGTGTGAGGCGGTAAAAAGAGAGGAGGAGAGTAGGAGGTCATGAGCAGAGCGAAGGGGATGGGAGGGAGAGTATCTGGAGACAAGTGGGCCCATTTATCAAGACCGCTGCTCCATAACCCTGTCCGCCTGCTCTGAGCAGGCGGACAGGAATAGCCAGAAATCAACCCGGCTGTGAGCTGCTGGTGCAATGTGAGCTGCTGGTGCAATGCTGAATACGGAGAGCTTATTGCTCTAGCATTCAGAGAGGTCTTGCAGACCTGATCCGCACTATCAGATCAGGTCCGCAAGACCTTTGATAAATAGGCCCCAAGGTCTGAGATATAGGGGGAGTAGTGCAGTAAAGGGCTTTGTATGTCAGAGTGAGAATTTTGTGTTTAATCCTAGATGCAAGAGGAAGCCAGTGAAGGGATTGGCAGAGAGGTGCAGCAGATGAAGAGCAACGTGTAAGGAAGATGAGCCTGGCAGAGGTATTCATTATGGATTGTAAAGGAGATAGGTGGCAGCTGGGGAGACCAGAGAGGACAGAGCGGCAGTGATTGAGGCGGAAAAGTATGAGAGAGTGGATTAAAATCTTAGTTGTTCTCAACAGTTATAGAGAGATTGAGGGTGGAGATTTTGGAAGAAGGGGGGGGAATAAGGAGCTCAGTTTTGGAGAGATTTAGCTTGAGGTAGTGAGAGGACATCCAGGAAGAGATGTGAGAAAGACAGTTAGTGACACGGGTTAGCATGGAAGGAGATAGGTCTGGTGCAGAGAAGTAGATGTGGGTGTCGTTGGCATACAAATGATATTGAATTCATGGGACTTTATTAGGGAACCTAATGATGACGTGTAGATTGAGAATATAAGGGGACTGAGGACAGAGCCTTGCGGCACTCCAACAGAAAGTGGTGACGGGGCAGAGGAGGCCCCAGAGAAGGCTACAAAGGTATGGTTTGACAGGTAGGAAGAGAACCACAAGAGGGCTGTATCAAAAATTCAGAAGAATTGGAGGGTTTGGAGCAAAAGAGGGTAGTCAACAGTATCAAAGACTGTGGACAGATCAAGGAAAATAAGCAGAGAGAAGTGGCCTTTTGATTTTGCTTTAAGTAGGTCATTGGTAACCTTAACGATTGCTGTCTCTGTGGAGTGATGGGGAGAAATCCAGATTGCAGTGGGTCAAGGAGGGAGTTTAATGTAAGGAACTGGGATAGGTGTGCATATACTAGTTTTTCGAGAAGCTTTGAGGCAAGAGGGAGTAGGGAAATAGGTCGGTAGTTGGATGGGGAGGTTGGATCAAGAGAATGTTTTTTGAGGATAGGTGTTACCGGTGCATGTTTCAGAGATATACCGGTGCTGAGGGAGAGGTTGAAAATGTGTGTGAGTATAGGGGTAAGGGTAGAAGAGAGGGAGGGGAGTAGCTGTGAGGGGATAGGATCAAGGGGACAGGTAGTGAGGTAAGAGCACAGCATAAGTGCAGAAACTTCTTCCTCAGTTACAGGGAAGAAAAAGCTAAGTTTATGGCTATGTGGGTTGTGGTTGATTGTGAGCATTTGAGGGAGTGAGAGAATGGAAGTATGTTGAGAGCTGATAGAGATAAGAGTAGAGAAGTAATGTTGCTTATCAAGATTAAGGGTAGAATAGTAGGAGTTTAAGATGAATTTGTAATGAAGAAAACCAGCTGAACTCCGAGATTTTCTCCAGTAACCCTCAGCAGTACAAGAACATCTGCGTAGGTACCGTGTCAGAGGAGTATGCCAGGGCTGAGGATGAGTGCATGATTTCTGAGCTATGGTAAGAGGGCTCAGATAGTCAAGGATGGATGTAATGGTGGAATTATAGTAGCAGATAGATTGGTCAGGGCAGGAAAAGAAGGAGACGGATGAGAGGAGAGGTTCAAGGGAATTAACAAGCTGTTGCTGATCTAATGACATAATGCTTCTGTGAAGTTTGGTGTGAGGAGTAGAAGGAGGGAGAGTTGTAGAGAGGGATGATATGTTGCAAGTGGGAGATGGTGGTCAGAAAGAGTAAAAGGGGAGTTTGTAAAGTTTGAAATAGTGCATCGATAGCTAAAGATCAGGTCAAGAGAGTGACCGTTTTTGTGAGTGGGAGTGTCAGTCCATTGTGACAAACTGAAAGACGAAGTGAGTTGCAGAAGTTGTTCATTAGCCCATCTCTCTTAACCTCACCTTACTTTTGCATTCATGAACTTCACACATTCCTAAAGACTCTCTCTCCCTCTTGCACCACATCCCAAAAACAGTCTTATTACTGCAAATCTGCATCTCATCTCATGTCACTCTCCCTCTTGTTTATACTAGCTGCTGGTGACATCTCCCCTAATCCTGGTCCCCCACAACTTCCTAGCCTTGCACATCTATGTGTGCCTTTCAATAGACTTCAAAAACAAAACTCTGGTAACCTACACCTCATTCCTCTTGCATCTAAAGCCACCACCCCCTTCCCTTGTGCACTCTGGAACTCTCACTCTGTTTGCAACAAGCTCACTTCTATCCATGACCTCTTTATCTCCCACTCTCTCAGTCTTCTGGCTCTCACAGAAACCTGGTTCTCACCTTCAGGCACAGCTTCCTCTGCTGCACATGGGGGTCTCCACTTCAGCCACTCTCCTAGGTCTGATAATAGACAAGGAGGTGGTGTTTGTATTTTACTTTCCTCTTGCTGCACCTTTCAACAAATACTGCCCTTCTCTTCCCTCACATGTTCTTCATTTGAAACACACATGATTTGCTTATTCTCTCCCCTCTCTATATGCGTTGCAGTCATATACCGCCCCCCCTGGCTCCTCAACTTTATTTCTAGATCACTTTGCCGCCTGGTTAGCCTAATTTTCTTTCCACAGATACCACTGCCCTCATTATTGGCATTTTCAACCTCCCTGTTGACAATCCCACTGCCTCCTCTGTAAAACAACTTCTGCAACTCACTTCCTCTTTCAGCCTGTCACAATGGACTGACTCTCCTTCTCACAAAGATGGTCACTCCCTTAATCTGATTTTCAACTATTGATGCACTCAAACTTCACAAACTCCCTTTTCCTCTTTCTGACCATCATTTCCTCACTTGTAACATCACATCCCTCCCTCCTTCTACCCCACACACCAAACTTCACAGAAGCATCAAGTCATTAGATCAGCAACACTCGCTGGCTCTTAAGTACCGCTTATCTCTTACATCCCCTCCTTTTCCTGTCCTGACCAATCTATCTGTCACTTTAACTTCACCCTTACATCAGTCCTTGACAATCTAGCCCCACCTACCATAGCTCGGAAATCATACACCCATCCTCCTCAGCCCTAGCATACTGACACGGTACCTGCACAGATGTCCACGTACTGCTGAGCGACACTGGAGAAAATCTCAGAGTTCAGCTGACTTTCTTCACTACAAGATCATCTTGAACTCTTACTATTCTGCCCTTTATCTATATAAGCAACATTACTTCTCTAATCCTATCTCTACTCTTTCTTTAAACCAAAAACATCTGTTTTCCATGTTCAATACTGTTCTCCACCCACTCCCACCGTCCTACAACAACTTCTCTCTCGGCTCAAGATTTTGCCAGCTACTTCAAAAACAAAAACAACTTAATCAGAAATGAAATCAACTCTGAATCTACTACCGATCTCCCACCCTCTAAAAAGCTCATAATCATCCAAAACCCACATAGACAGATATTTAGCTCTTTTGTTTCTGTTAATACATTTCTGCCATTATACTGTCCTCTCACCTCACTTCCTGTCCCCTTGACCCCATTCCCTCACAGCTATTCCCCTCCCTATTTTCTAACCTTACCCCTATACTCACACCCATCTTCAACCTCTACCTCAGCACTGGTATATTTCCCTCATCTCTTAAACATGCACTGATAACACCTATCCTCAAAAATCCTTCTCTCAATCCAACCTCCCCAGCCAACTACCGCCATATTTCGTTACTCCCTCTTGCCTCAAAGCTTGAAAAGCTAGTATATGCACGTCTATCCCATTTCCTTACATTAAACTACCTTCATGACCCACTGCAATCTGGATTTTGGCCCCATAACTCCACAGAGACAGCAATTGTTAAGGTTTCCAATGACCTACTTACAGCAAAATCCAAAGGCCACTCCTCCTTGATCTGTCTGCAGCCTATGATACTGTTGACCACCCTCTTTTGCTCCAACCCCTCTAATTCTTTGGCATTTGCGACAAAGCTCTCTCGTGCTTCTCTTCCTATCTGTCTAACCGTACCTTTAGTGTGGCCTTCTCTGAGGTATCGTTTGCCCCGTTACCACTTTCTGTTGCAGTACTGCAATGCTCTGTTCTTGGTCCCCTTCTCTTCTCAATCTACAAGTCATCATTAGGTTCCTTAATAAAGTCCCATGGGTTTCATTAATATTTGTATGCCGATGACACCCAAATCTACCTCTCTAAACCAGATCTATCTCCTTCTGTGCTAACCCATGTCACTAACTGTCTCTCTCATGTCTCATCTTGGATGTCCTCTCACTACCTCAAGCTAAATCTCTCCAAAACTGAGCTCCTTATTTTCCCCCCTTCTTCCAAAATCTCCACCCCCAATTTCTCTATAACTGTCGATAACTCCATCATTACCCCTACCCCACATGCCCAATGTCTTTGCCCTCTACCCATTTGATCCTTATAAATGTTACCTTGTATACCGCCTATGTTCATAGTGTTGCTGAATCTGTTAGTGTGGTGTGTCCCTTGTCAGTTAAACCCGGTAAAATTACCAATACCACACCAGTCTGTGGGTCTTACGATAATACCTCCATCTACCCCCTTAACAAACATCTGCCATTTCCAATCCGATACCTGTATCAGCCGAGTTAGCCTCCTTAAGGTTCAAATACCTTGTCATTGCAATCTCACTGGATATTAAGCCGATTTGCAGGGTATTTCCATACTCCTTACGGGCTAAGAAATTACTCAACATGCATTCCATGCAACCTCCTAGTCATAGTCTTCGTCCAGTATGGCAAAAGGCTCTAGGCACCAGGATGATGACGTCAAACGTGACGTGGGGGGGAGAAGGTAAAACGGCCCGGCTCCAAAAAATAACTTGAGGACCAAGCGGGACCCAAACTGGTCAAATGATGAAGGAAAAGAAGGTAGCAGTCCCGCTAGTTGAAAACTTTAAAAGCACAGAAAGTTCCAAAAAATCATGGCACGAAGGGCGTAGCTCCAAAACGGCTTATATGTTTCGGCAATGCGCCACAATCATAGCCTAACGTGCTACACCTAACACAAGTTTTAAAAAGGTCTGTTCTCTACCTAATTGGCTAAGAGATACATATAAAAGGTACGCCCTCCATGGAAATGTCTAAACAAAATGCAGACATGCTATTGGCAACCAAAAATGAATACTATATACATCTAGATTCAACAGCATATAAAGAAAGAAAAGGATACATATATATATATATATATATGCCTGCCATAAATAACATGGTTTATACATAGTAGCAAAAACAATGATCACTGATAATTTAAATGAACACAAACATGTAGATACATAAGCAGATATGACTATAAAAACGTTTCCCAAAAAATTATGGTTTTTCCATAGCATATAAAAACAGGCATGATGAGAATACAAATCTAAACCAATTCACATAAATTCTTATGATGGGGCGTGAGGTGAGAAAGGTATTAAATTAAATTACATTGCCTTCTAGCACATTATGTATGCAAAAATAGAGAGGAGTTTTATTCCCAGAAATTGTTCAGGTCATATTTGGAATTAGGAGAAACCAGAGTACTTCCGGGCATCACCTGATACAGGAAGAAGCAAGCAGTCAGTGTCACGTAGTATATTAAAAAGAAAATACTTTATTGGGAACACAGTATAAAAACAAAGTGAGCCTCAGCTCTACACACTGCAGTCCAGGGTCACAGCACGACAGGTGCAGACATGTTTGGAATTAAGCCCTAGAGGTTTTTTGGTCCTTAGCTGAAATATCTAAAACACCTCACACTTGGCTAACAATTGATCAATATCTCCTCCCCTCTTAGGTACCATCACTTTTTCAATAGTGACCCACCTAAAGGAGTTTAACTCACTATTATGTTTAACTCCCTATTATGTTTGGTGGCAAAGTGTTGGACGAGAAGAGTAGTAGATCTACCTCTGCTAATAGTGGAAATACAGTATGTTCCCTAATATGCAAATTAATATCTCTAAAGGTGAGACCCACGTAGTGGATATTACATTTAACACACGTGGTTAGATATATGACATATGTACATGTACAATTAAGACACGTTTTAATGGCATACGTTTGTCCACTAACCGCTGAGGTAGAGTTGTTGGTGACCTGTACATACTCACAGGGCTTGCACTTCCTGTGGCCACATTTGAACATACCCACATGTCTGAGCCAGGAGCTCTCAGATCTGTCATTCTGTTTCAATTGTGTGGGAGACAAATTGACCCAAGAGTGCGACACTTTTGTAAGAGCAACGTATGCCCTCCCGCACCAAACTTGTCAACTTGTCAGCGGCTAGGATGGGAAAGTGCTTTTTTATAATGCCATAGATTTTAAAGTACTGGGCACTATAACCTGTTACAAAATGTACCCCTTTAAGATCCTTTCCCTTAGCCTTAGTGATGTTATCTTGTAACATGGTATCCCTGGACAATTTTTCAACCATGTACAGTATTTTGCTTGTTCGATATGACCATGTGTATAGTTTCTCTCTAAGTCTCAACTCCAAAAGCTTTGCTTCATGCAAATAGTCCTGCTGTCTATTGCAGTTTCGTCTCATAAATTGACCCTTCACTACCGCATAGGAAGTATTCTTTAGATAACAGCTGGTTGCATGAAGCAAAGTATTGCCAGATATCAGTTTACAAAACACTTTGGTATTAATTTTGCCATCCTCAGTGCCAACTAAGCTTGGATCTAAAAAGTTAATTTTGATAGGATTAAATTCAGAAGTGAATCAAAGACCCTAATAATTTTTAAATCTTGTGTTAGGTGCAGCACCTTAGGCTATGATTATAGCGGATTGCCAAAACATGTAAGCCGTTTTGGTGCTACGCCCTTCGTGCCATGACTTTTTGGAATTTTTGTGCTTTTAAAGTTTGTCCAATAAAAGTTTTTATTTTACTTTTCAACTAGCTACCTTCTTTTCCTTCATCATTTGACCAGTTTGGGTCCCGCTTGGTCCTCAAGTGATCTTTTGGAGCCGGGCTGTTTTACCTTCTCCCCATGTCACATTTGACATCATAATCCTGGTGCCGAGAGCCGTTTGAAAAACGGTGAAAACTATGACTAGGAGGTTGCATGGAATGCATGCTAAGTAATTTCTCAGCCCGTAAGGAGTACAGATATACCCCGCAAGTCGGCTTGATATCCAGTGAGAGTGCAACAAGGTATTTGGACCTTAAGGAGGCTTACTCGGCTGATACAGGTATCGAATTACTGCTTGACTGATTTACTGTGCATGACTGTGAAAAAATATTCTCAGATGAAAAGGAACATTATCTCTAAGTACCTTGTTTGAATCTATGGAAAACCTATTGTTTAAAAAGAATAAGGCACAATGGGACATTTGGACATTTGAATGCTATGTTACAGCGAACATGATTCCCAGGGGATTAAGAATTTATAAATTCCCTACTTTTGAGGTTGAATGATAAAGAGTTTGTTAACACTCACTTGGAATGATGTTTTGTCCGAATGTGTTCCTCACGTCTTATGTTATTACTAATTGATTACAGAACTCAATACTTAAATAAGGTTAAACTTGAGATAGATGATTTGGAATTAAATAAATGTAGCTCAGACCTAGATTTTGCTAAATTCAATGGCATCCTCCAGAATTTGTCCAGAGTAAACAATTTATTACGGAAAATAAACACCTTAAATTGATAAGGGATAAAACAGACTATTTATCTAACTCTGTGTATATCTGGAGTAAGAAGCAACGTAAGGATTATAGACGCAGTGTGCCACATTTTCAAAACAAGAGGGGAAATCACAGACATCAAAATCTGTATCTTTCACAGATAGTTAAACAGAGTGGTCATCAGAACATAGACATTCAGGAAATGGGGATAATGCAGGTGTACAAATGGGTATTAACACTAATCAACGGCCAAGTATTCTGAAACACTCCCAAATACAAGCAGCAAGTGCTACCATCATTCTAGATCAGGGTGTGAGACCAAAAGAAAAAAACGATAATAGAGAAGGAAATTGGAATTCGAAATATGTTCCTAGTCATGTCAATGTTAGTTCTCTTGGGACACATATAAGCAATCTGAATAGGGGTGATCAAATCACTTTGGATTAGGTTTTTCCGATAGATCAGGACCCTAAAGGGGTGGGGGACAAAAACCAGGGAACCCAGGACAGATAACAGTTACGGGACAGTCGCACAAAAAGCAAGTACAAGTGAACAACATTATACTGTAAATCTCTCTTCTATTAGTCTCACTCGTGAACAACTAAAAGTTTTAGGTTTTGGCTTAGGCTTTGCTCCTACCACACACTTTGATATGTTTCAGACTATGATAGACATTAACCGATTCATCAGGAATATTACCCTTAAAAAACACTTTATTGACAGTATAGACTCACAGTTTGGATATACTGAATACCCCACTGTCTCTTTACCAACAAATTGGTGATGTAGTCACATTGCAGACATTAGCATCAGAAACCACTATGACTTTTGGTGAAATAAACAATGGGGTATACTTTAAGAATAAATCCAAATTTTTCAAGATACACAGCAGAGGTCCCATTATTGAAACTTTTTACAGTCATACACCCTGCTGATAAGGGCGGTACTATAGTGGTTATGGACCAGGTGAATTATGTCTCTGAGGCATTACATCAGCTGGGAAACACACAGGATTATGTGGTGATAGAGAGCAATCATACAGCACACTGCAAAAGATAACTAGTGCAGTTTTGGATGATGGGTTGTAACAGCTCAATACCTTGATGTCAAATTTCCCAGGATTCCATGTTCCACCACCTTCCAAAAGTCCACAAGTCTATCACAAATGTTCAGGGTCTCCGCATAGTGAGCGGAATTGATTCATTGCTTGAGCGACTTTCACAGTGGCTTGACGCCATCCTCCAGCCTATAGTGATGAAATTTAATTGGGATAACTCCTATAATTGGGTGACTGTGGATGCAGTTTCTTTGTACTCCTCAATACACCATAACATGAGTATAGAAGCTATGAGATTCTTTCTCTGTCACTGCACTGAATATACGGTAGAATTTCAGGCATTTGTCATACATGTGTTGATTTATTTGTTGACTCATACTTTCTTCAGTTTTTAGGGAATTTACTATCTCCATAGATGTGGCACCGCCATGGGGGCTAAATTTGTCCCCTCATACGCTAATTTGTATCTAGGTTGATGGGAAATTTTCCATATCTTTGAAGATAGTAAACCCTTTAGGTCATATACAGTGGGGCAAAAAAGTATTTAGTCAGCCACCAATTGTGCAAGTTCTCTCACTTAAGAAGATGAAAGAGGCCTGTAATTTTCATCATAGGTATACCTCAACTATGAGAGACAAAATGTGGAAACAAATCCAGACAATCACATTGTCTGATTTGGAAAGAATTTATTTGCATATTATGGTGGAAAATAAGTATTTGGTCACCTACAAACAAGCAAGATTCCTGGCTCTCACAGACCTGTATCTTCTTCTTTAAGAGGCTCCTCTGTCCTCTACTCATTACCTGTATTAATGGCACCTGTTTAAACTTGTTATCAGTATAAAAGACACCTGTCCACAACCTCAAACAGTCACACTCCAAACTCCACTTTGGTGAAGACCAAAGAGCTGTCGAAGGACACCAGAAACAAAATTGTAGACCTGCAACAGGCAGGAAAACTGACTTCTAATGCAAAACTCGTAATCTGGCCGAAAGTGTTTTGTAAACCGATATCTGGCAATACTTTGCTTCATGCAACCAGCTGTCATCCAAAGAATACTTCCTATGCAGTAGCGAAGGGTCAATTTACCCGGCTTAAACAAAACTGCATTAGACAGCAGGACTATTTGCATGAAGCAAAGCTTTTGGAGTTGAGACTTAAAGAGAGAAACTATACACATGGTCATATCAAACAAGCAAAATACATGTGCAATGCCAGTGGGATATTTCCTTATCATACCCAACTTGGCCAGTAGTCTTCTTATCCCAGCGTCAAGCGGAAGGATAAGGAAATATCCCAGAACAAAATGCGTGTAAGAAATGAGGTAAACAGCACTCATGGTGGACAGGGTAGTCCTTCACGGCAATAAGATGAAGGCAGAGAATGGTCAGAGACAGGCAGAGTTCGGTAACAGAAAGGCACTCCAGCAGAATAGCAGTTCAGGGGTAAACCAATAGAGTGGTAAGGGACAGACAGAGGTCAGCAATAAAAGATAATCCAGCAGTTTAGGGGTAAACCAGGCAGAGTAGTCAGACAGGCAGAGTTCAGCAATGATAAGGCAATCCAGCAATTCTAGGGTTAAACAGGCAGAGTAGTCAGACAAGCAGAGATCAGCAATATTAAGGCAATCCAGCAATTCAAGGGTTAAACAGGAAGAGTAGTCAGACAAGCAGAGTTCAGCAATATTAAGGCAATCCAGCAATTCAAGGGTTAAACAGGCAGAGTAGTCAGACAAGCAGAGTTCAGTAATATTAAGGCCATTCAAGTAATAAAGCACCTAATAGCACACACAGTAACACCTCTATTTGGGCAGTGAATGTAAGTTATGCAGGTACTTACATAGGCGTCGATTTGCGCAAAGGAGTTCAAAGGATCCGGCTTGAGAGGAAAATAGACGTGCAGCGATGACGTGATCGCCGCACGCTCACAGGAACCGCTGCATCCCTGGCAGCAGCCAGAGCAGCAACCGCCACGTCCCTGGCAACAGCCAGAGCGGCATGACAACATGGTTGAAAAATTGTCCAGGGATACCCTGTTACAGGATAACATCACTAGGGCTAAGGGAAAGGAATTTAAAGGGGTACATTTTGTAACAGATTATAGTGCCCAGTACTCTAAAATCTATGGCATTATAAAAAAGCACTTTCCCATCCTAGCAGCTGACAACAAGTTGACAAGTTTGGTGCAGGAGGGCATACGTTGCTCTTACAAAAGTGTTGCACTCTTGGGTCCATTTTGTCTCCCACACAATTGAAACAGAATGACAGATCTGAGAGCTCCTGGCTCAGACATGTGGGTATGGTCAAATGTGGCCACAGGAAGTGCAAGCCCTGTGAGTATGTACAGGTCACCAACAACTTTACCTCAGCGGTTAGTGGACAAACGTATGCCATTAAAACGTGTCCTAATTGTACATATGTCATATATCTGACCATGTGTGTTAAATGTAATATCCAGTATGTGGGTCTCAACTCTAGAGATATTCATTTGCATATCAGGGAACATATTTCCACTATTAGCAGAGGTAGATCTACTACTTCTCTGGTCTAACACTTTGCCATCAAACATAATAGTGAGTTAAACATAATAGTGAGTTAAACTCCTTTAGGTGGGTCGCTATTGAAAAAGTGATGGTACCTAAGAGGGGAGGAGATATTGATCAATTGTTAGCCAAGCGTGAGGTGTTTTAGATATTTCAGCTAAGGACCAGAACTCCTCTAGGGGTTAATTCCAAATATGACCTGATCAATTTCTGGGAATAAAACTCCTCCCTATGTTTGCCTACTAGCACATTATTTTTATTTTTAAATATATTTTTTATTGAGGTTTCAACAATATACAAAATCATATAAGCAACAGCTCAACACTGCATTGGACAATTAGGTCATGAAACAGGATGGAGAGATAAATCTCCAAGAACAGACTATATGGATCAACAGCATATGTATCATAGGCGACATATTGGTATGCATTAACATGAGAAACCAATTTTTAACCAATGCTGCAGGGTGAGCTTCAGCATATATATTGTACACCATAAGCAAGAATACAGAGAGAGATTATGAACAATGTGTTACACAATATTGAGTTGTATTATTAGTGACCTCATTTTTTTTTTTTTTTTAAATATTATAGGTTATGGTAGCTAAAGCTCAGGTATAATTGAGAATTATCAGGAATAATGGAAATGGCTTACTTATTAGTAGATCAATGAGAACCCTTCATGTGATTTCTAAGGAACAACAGTTAATATATGGTTTTCTCATAAAGAGTTTAATACGTATGGATAGTGAGCTTAGCTAGTGAGCAGAATATGGGTGAAGGGATGCAGCGGGCAAGAGCCGCTCAAAATAAGGTAAGGGGGAGTAAAAGGATGGGGATGGGGGGGGGCGGAGCCAGTTAAAGTGTTACTCTAACGGCTGTATTTTAGTCCTCTGAGTTATTTTAGTTACATTATAAATAGGGGTAAAGAACTATGTTTATATTGAAACAGCTAATAAATAAGCATATGTGATAAACCTATGGGTAGGTCTATAAAGAACCCTAATCTGCAAAATGATAACCAGTGTCTCCATACCAGTTGATTTAGGTATCGTAGCTTCCGAAACAAAAGTACAGTTTTAGATATTATAGTATGGTTACCATAAAGACACTAGAGGTTTTATCTGACATTATGCATGCAGCGAAGGTTCTAAATGCTTTACACATGAGGCATAACATTGTAATGTGACAGTATAATGTAATTAGCATAAGAGGGGTTCAACAAAACCTATTCAGATACCTAAAACATCATTATCTTATATGAGCTAGAAGCTAGGAGAAAAAACAGTGGCATGGCATCCACATGAGAAGTGTGGCAGAATTATTTGAAATGAACAATTCAGTAAATGTCATCTGGTAAATAGTATGGGAGAAACAATATAAACAGTGAGCCATGCGGTATCAAACTATGAACACAAGCATAATGACAAGACCGCAATAATACATATGGATACATATATACCCACATATACCATGTTTCTTTACTTCAGTGTTATTACATAGTATAGCCTATACAGAAGGGAATAGCAGCAAGAACATAATAGAAAAAGTCAATGCAACACATGTTAGTATTGAGTTTGGGATAGTAATATAAATTATAAGAGCACTAAAGCCTAGTGTAGAAATATTGATGATAAAGCTTCAGCTTCCCTATGCTATCCCCATGCGAAAATATCTAACACAATAGTGTAGAGGGATGTCAAATATACTAAGGACTCTCAGAACAGTAGGGTATAGGCTTAGTAGTATGTAGAGATAACAATGTGCTGAAAACTTCTAGGGCTAAACATGTCAGGCTTAGGACAGTACTATATTACATTTATGGAGAAGAGATATAATTCGTTTCATAGTCCCACATAACTTGTAAGAAGTGAGTAGAGAGTGAACAATAAAACATGGTAAGATAAAATCGAATTTTTGGTGGCAACAAACCTATAGAAAAGCAACCTTCAAATCGTCAGTAACAGCCCCATGGTAAATATATTAAAGGAAACCTTAATTTATAAACTGATGAGGGTAATATACAATAATGAAAGGGTTAATACAGGCCTGGGGCAACAAAGGCAAATCAGAAGAAGATGTCCGTGTTAATCTACCAGTAGGAGGATTATCAGGGAAAGAGTTAAATCCAAAGGTGGCAAGGGAGCTTTAGTTCTGTTATGACGAGCCGTTAATCTGTTAATCTGTTACCCGATACCGACTCTCTGCGGGACCTGAATAACCCGCAGGGTCATAAGCGGGTAAGCGGTGTCTCCTACCTCCCTCATGAACACATGGCTCAATTTGGCGGTTCCTGCGGTAGTGCTAGAGCATTGTCCAAGAGAGAGGTGTTGACTTTGAGCTGATCTATGGACCATGCGGGTATGTTGTATAGTTGCCGGGTCCCTCGACCCTCCACCAAGGCATGCTGCTCTGGAAATGCTGGTCGTTTCTCTGGGTATGTAGTTAGGTTGATGACCACGATCAGGATGAGGGCTCCCAGCTGCCTTTAGGCTGTCCGTGCTCTGGGTGACAATCAGAAATTTGGCCTTCAGCTGGGCGACAGTATGCCGTGCAGGATCTGCAAGGATATTAGGTGGCTGTAAGGTGCTGCAATGCTCGCGGGTGTCTGATGATTCCAGTATCACTGGTGAGGGGCCTCCTTTGACTATCTCGTCTATCGCCCCCATGTCCTGCGGTTCACCCTCTCTCCAGCGTGGTAGTTGCGGATTAGTTGGCCAGATAATGTGCTCTGTCTCCTCTGTGGGCACTACCTTCTGTCGTGCCTGGGAAAATGTGGCTGCTTTAATGCCAGATTGCTTCGGTCCCGATGTGGCCTCCTGAAGTCTAGAACTCTCAGTTGCGTGGGTCAATGGCGACATAAAGGCCAAAATCAGCGACTGTATGTCCTCCTGCATACTCCGGTAATGCTTTTCTAGGAGTTGCTGGGTGCGTTGTTCCCAGGCTTCCAGTGGCTCCATATCGGTAAAGATTTCTGTATTTAGGAGTAGTAGTTACACGTGGTAAGGCTGAAGAGGGATATCAAAGTTATAGTCCCAAAAGAGGGAACCCTTTAGTATCTTTATGTGTAGGACAATACAGCTTGTTCTCAGATAAATCCCAGTACTTTTTTGAGCTCTTGCAATATAAAATAATCTAGAAAATTAAGTTTGAGAGCTCAGAGCTGCAGAAAGCACGTCTTGCTGCCTTAGTAGCTGGCTCCGCCCCCCCTACTAGCACATTATATATGTGATGTAATTTAATTGAATTTAAAGAGACATTAAACCCACATTTTTTCTTTCATGATTCAGATAAAGAATACAAGTTTAAACAACATATAAATTAACCTCTATTATCTAATTTGCTTCAGTCTTTAGATATCTTTGTTAAAGAAATATCAATGCACATGGGTGAGCCAATCACATGAGGCAAATATGTGCAGCCACCAATCAGAAGCTACTGAGCCTATCTAGATATGCTTTTCAGGAAAGAATATCAAGAGAATTAAGCAAATTAGATAATAGAAGAAAATTAGAAAGTTTTTTTAAATTATATTCTCTATCTGAATCATGAAAGAAAAAAATGTGGGTTTAATGTCCCTTTAATGCACTTTCTCACCTCATGCCCCATCATATGAATTTATGTGAAATAGTTTAGATTTGTATTATCATCATGCCTGTTTTTATATGCTATGGAAAAAACATAATTTTTTGGGAAACATTTTTATAGTTATATCTGCTTATGTATCTACATGTTTGTGTTCATTTAAATTATCAGTGATCATTATTATCGGTTATTATTATTATTGGTTATTTGTAGAGCGCCAACAGATGCCGCTTTTTGAATGTTATTTATGGCAGGCATATATATATTTATCATTTTCTTTCTTTATATGCTGTTGAATCTAGATGGTTGCCCATAGCGTGTCTGCCTTTTACATGTGATAAACCTCACAAGCATAAAAGCAAAAAAACTCTCAGTGCAGGAACATTGATGTAACACATGCAAATATATATAATACATTTTACAATATTATTTCATAAATGCAACAAAGGGAAAAAAATCACTTTAATGTCCCTTTGTATAACATGGTGTAAAAGATAAGGTTAAAAACTCACTTAATAATATCCAAAATAAATTATATTACTTTAGAAGAATCTCACATCCACACTAATTATCATTTAATTAAAGAGACATAATACTTACTAACTGTAAAAAGCTGACATGAAAATATCACCTGAACATCTCTCTGTAAAAATGGAAGATATTTTGCTTCAAAATTTCTTCAGCTCACCAGATTAAGTGCTCCGTGAACAGTTATACTTCAGATGCTGCCCAGCTGCAAGTAAAAAGAAAAAAAAAAAACAATAGCAAATCAGCATCAGCAGTGCTGAGGTAATGCTTTACTGTGATCTCATGAGATTTCCCTAAATCTAATGAGATTTCATAGTAAACTTCTTTAAACTAAATAAGAAAATAACATGACTGTACCTGCACATGCCAGAAGCACACTTTCTTGCAAGTCCTGGTACCAGCATACTTATTTTCTGCTTAAAGTCTCTTTACAGTGGGATGTGAATACTTAGAGGGCGATTTATCCAGTTGAGGCAGACAGGGGCGCACATACACGCCCCTGTCCGCCGCAGCTCGCCTCTAGCGAGCTGAATTCCCCTGGCGTAATTCAGCATTGCACATAAGCGCTATTTTGCACTCGCGTGCAATCCCACCCCCTGCCCACGCACAGACAATCACGAGTGGGCAGGAGCTGTCAATCTCCATGGTCGGGCTAGACCACGGAGATTGAATTTTGCCACTTTAGAGGTGGTGAAAGATTAGAGAAGCAGCAGTCTAATGACCACAGCTTGTTAAATACGGCGTGCAAGTTCTCTTGTGAAAACCTGCAGCCGTAGTGGGTCAAAAGGCTTGCAAAGCCTTTGATAAATCGACCCCTTAGGACATTTTGAGGTAAAATATCATTCTTTTTTACATAAAGATGTTTAGGTGATATTTTCTAGTCAGCTTATTAAAGATATGCTGCATCACTTTCAAGTGTTTCAACATTTGGGTATCATGTACGCTTAATACCTAATACCAGTTGAATACTAGCAGTAGATGAGAGCTGAAAGAATTATATTTTATATATATATATATATACTGTACATATATATATATATATATATATATATATATATATATATATATATATATACTGTGTATATGTATGTATGTATGTGTGTGTGTATATATATAAATAAATAAATATATATATATATATATATATATATATATATATATATATATATATATATGTGTGTATGTGTGTGTGTAATATACACCAACAATACAGATGAATCTCATATCAGATAATCCCACAAACAGCACTTTGGTCTAAACTGGATTCATTAAATAATCTGAAAATTCAACGTTATATCTTTATTGATGCACTGACAGTATATAGCTGCAAACGATCCATCGAGGGCCGATTTGAGATTTTTCCCATAGTTTAGAGATTGTTTTCTCATGTAGAAGAGAAATGATTGCTTTTTTGGTGCAGAATCAGATTATTAACTGTGAAAAATGCTACTCCCTCTCAGTATGGATTTGGAATTCAGCCCAACCCATCTTAGTATCTTTAGACTTTTATTAAAGACATAATCCTTCTACCAAGTACAATATTATACTCACTGAGCTTTGCTGTATTGCAGATGAAACATTTATTACAGGTTTTGTTCTCAAAAAATCAATGACATAGAATTAGACCCATTACCTGAAAATGCTAAGATAAAACGTTTGACAGTGATAATGTAAATTTATATAGAAGATGTAAATTTATGATTTATAAAGATGCAAATTGCACCAAACTAGTTCTGCATTCTTTTGTGGAGCTGACATTGTGTTGGCTCCCACGTAGTTTCTCAAACTGCTTAGAAATGGTTGATTGGATAAAAGTAAAAAGTGTCGCATGCCACACTAGGCCGCAAGAATAATTTAGCTAATTTTATGAATGTTTGTTGAGGTTTTTATTTTATAATATTTTGCAATATATAGTTTAATTTTTAAAATTGCTTTGCAATGTATTTTGAATGACTTCTGAATGACTGTGCAAACTAACATGTGGTCTGACTGCCATCACTAAGTATATGTCCTTCAAGACTTTAGATAGTATGGAAACTTTTCACCAATTCAGTTTACAAATGGTTTATATATACAGGTATACCCAGATTATTCTCCCTTGTATATTATTTTATTATACTTTATTAATAAAACGCAAACATATTCTGCAGTGCTTTCCATGGGTACAATTGATATAAGTAAAACAATGATACAATACTTGTTGGAGACAAATACAGGAGGAATTTAGGGCCTTATTCCCGTGGGAACTTTCAATCTAGGAGTGTAGGAGGGTGAGAAACAAGAGGTGGGGACTGCAATGATGTTAATACAGAGTTAGATGAGGGCAATTATTAGGTAGGTGGAATTTTTTGTTGCTAAATTGGGTGGTAGACTTCCCTGAACAACAATGTCTTTAGGGAGCATTTAAAAGAAGGCTGATTAGGGGAAAATCTGACAGTGCAAGGAAGTGGGTTCCAGTGGCTTGGTGCCACACAAGAAAAGTCATAGGAATAGGTGATGATAGAAGATGCAAGGAGCAGGTCATTGTTGGATCTTTGGGGGGGGGGGGCTGGAGTATTATTGTTGATTAGTAAAGACAGGTAGTGGGGAGCGGCATTATTAAAGGGACACTGAACCCAATTTTTTTCTTTCGGGATTCAAGTCAAGAAATTACAAGAGA
Organism: Bombina bombina; assembly: GCF_027579735.1. Taxonomy (NCBI): domain Eukaryota; kingdom Metazoa; phylum Chordata; class Amphibia; order Anura; family Bombinatoridae; genus Bombina; species Bombina bombina. Next base: position 656,523,748 of record NC_069504.1, read on the forward strand.
GTGGATTAGTTTTTTTGTGCTGTCAGACAGTTGCAGAAATCCTGGCCCTGCAGACCCTGCAATGTTGGGGGGCCAACAGATAAGAGTGGCCCGCTGCACAGCACACAGCATGCGCACAGCACATGTTGCAAGGTCGCTCTTCTGCAGACCAGGCAGCATGGCGAGGGGGGGTAAGAGGAAAGTTAGGGGTCGGGGAGCCTAGAACAACAATTGCTGGGGGAGGCCTAGTGCTCAAAAGAAGTCACATTTTGGAAATATTACATAGGTGGTTGTGGCAGGATGAATAGAGTAATTGGAAGTAGGGGATGAAGGACAGATTGGAGTCATGTGTAACTCCAAGGCAGTGGACTGGGTGATGGGGAGACAGTGATGTCATTGACAGTGATAGACAAGTCAGAAATGGAGTAGAGCAAGAGAGGGGATTAGAAGGAGCTCAGTCTTGGACATGTTAATCTTTAGGTGGTGAGAGGCCATCCAAGAAGAAATGCCAGATAAGCAGTAACTGATATGAGAAAGGACAGAGGGAGAGAGTGCAGGGGTTGAGAGTTAGATCTTGGTGTCATCAGCATAGAGGTGGTATTTGAAGCCATAGCTGTTGATAAGTTTACTGAGTGAAGAAGTATAATTGGAGAAGAGTAAATGACCCAGGACAGAGCCTTGAGGTACTCCAACAGACAGAGGCATTGAAGAAGATGAATTGCCAGCAAATGACACAGGAACGGACCTGCTAGAAAGATAAGAGTGGATCCAAGAGAGAGCAGTGTCACAGAGACCAAGAGAGCTTAGAGTCTGTAGGAAGAGTGGGTGGTCAACTGTGTCGAAGGCAGCTGAGAGGTCAAGTAAAATAAGTATAGCATAGTCGCCGTTACTTTTAGCAGAAAGAATATTCAGCTAGATTACGAGTTCGGCATTATGAGTGAAAAAGCATCGTTATGGCCCATAACTATGCTTTTTCACTAACGCTGCTATAACAAGTCTGTACCGCACACTTATTTGGCCGTCACACAACTTCAGTACCACACTTTTTAAAAAGTCCTTTTTCAATGGGACTTCCATAGCGCCAGTATTATGAGTTTTGCTGTGAGGCCAAAAAGTGAGCGGTACACTCTAAAATGACAAGATCTGTACCGTTATCTAAAGTCAGTAGTTATGAGTTTTTCGTTACAAAGCTGTACCATAAAACTCATAACTTAAGTGTTAAAAAGTGCACTAGCACCCATAAACTACCTATTAACCACTAAACCGAGGCCCTCCCGCATCACAATTCACAAACACTAAAATAAAATTATTAACCCCTAATCTGCCTCTGCGAACATCGCCGCCACTGAAAAAATATATTAACCCCTATTTCGCCGCTTCCCAACATCATCGCCACTATAATAAACCTATTAACCCCTAAAACGCCGCCCTCCCACATTGCAAACACTATTTAAATATTATTAACCCCTAATCTGCCATCCACCCACACCGCTGCTATAATAAACCTATTAACCCCTAAACCTAACACTAACCCTAACTTAACCTTAACCCTAACACCCCCTAACTTAAATATAATTAAAATAAATCTAAATAAAACTTACAATTATTACCTAAATAATTCCAGTTTAAAAATAAATACTTACCTGTAAAATAAAACCTAAGCTAGCTACAATATAACTAATAGTTATATTGTAGCTAGCTTAGGTTTTATTTTTATTTCACAGGTAAGTTTGTATTTATTTTAAATAGGTAGACTAGTTAGTAAATAGTTATTAACTATTTACTAACTACCTAGCTAAAATAAATACAAAGTTACCTGAAAAATAAAACCTAACCTGTCTTACACTAAAACCTAACATTACAATAAAATAAAATAAATTAAATTAATACATTTATCTAAATTACAAAAAAAAAAAATAAACACTAAATTACACAAAATAAAAAATGAAATTATCAAAAATAAAAAAGAATGGGTGGGCGGAGCTAGCCAAGAGAGGAGACAGACCTGTCAATAGAGAGCTCCCGCATAAGTTAGAGCCCAAAGAGCTAAAAAGTAGAAATTGTACTGCAATTTTCAGATTGTGGGGTAGCGACATTGCCCTCTAACCTAAGGGGTACACTGCGGTGAAAGTGCCCTGAGAATATTGCACTTTAGGACACAGATACTAAGGAGAGAACTGGAGCTCCGGATCCTGATCCGCCTGCAGAGGCGAGCGGGCTGGCGAAGTGTACACTGTGTGTACCTGTCCTTGGCACCAGTCCTGGGTGAGAGGGCAGAGCAGCAGCGAACAGCTGCCATTACTGATAAGTGCGCACCAGCCGGAAGGAAGGAACAATAAAGAAGAGCTCACCTGAACATCCACCCATGTCACTGAGAAGTGCAACGATAAGGGTGAGCTGGAACGGGTGTATCCTGTTAGGGGAGAACTGCTTTATAGAGGCTATTGTTGCTCCCAACTATAACACTCCAAGCACACACAAGAAAAATCACTAAGTTAACAGGGGACATTCTCAACGCTGCCATATAAGCACTCTGCAGGAGTTGCAGCATACTGCTGTGCAGAGCTCTGTCATCGCCGGTTTTAGGCTATATCAGCAGGACAGTAGTTGCGCCTTACATGACCCACTTGTGCAGGCCCTGGGACTTGGATAGCAGTACTAGCCTGGACTGGGCCAGCTGTCACAGTGTGCAGGCACGCATTCACCTAAAAACTAACTTCCAAGTACAGAGGCAGGCTTCCCCTGTTTAACAGTTAAGGCTGCTACACTTAAGCCACAGAGTTAAATCCTATAGATGTCAGAGACTTTGATACAATTCATCATCACAGAGACAGACTTGCATCCATACATTCCTTCCCAGAAGCTGTGATATTGCAGGCCTGTATTGGGGTCCTATATAGTAAAGACCTAGTGGGGCTGCTTCAAATCTGCACAAACTGTCCACTTTGTATGCCCTCCTTGCTGGGGACACACCTGCCCACTTTTACTACGATGTGCTTAAAAGTAAAATGATGGCCTAAAGTGACCGCGGTTCCCCTCCTCACCGGTGAGCCAATATTGTGGCCATTTATAAACCACAGACGACATACATACCTTTCCCTACTCTGCAAGCCATTTGCTGAACTGATAACCTTATTAATATCTGCCACATAGCTCCCACGATGTCCCAGCAGGCACGGAGGAAACAAAAGCCTAATGTTTCAGCTAAAAACAGTGTCCGTGACCACTTCCAGCCTATTTGAGACCCTAACCCTGAAATGTCGGATGATGAGAGATCTCTTTCCCCTGACTTGTCAGAAGGCAGATCACCACTGACTTTATGAAAGAACTGCTGGATAGACAGAGCCAGTCTTTTGTTAAAAGATTCGACAAACTTGAAAGGTCTTTTGATGATTTGCGTAAGGACATCTCAACTGTCAATGAGCGCACAGATACTATTGAACGAAAGCAGGAGGGCTTGCTTGTGGATCACACCAACTGGGTGAGCTATACTCAAAACCTAGCTGACCAAGTATCCTCTTTGGAAGCTAAATTGTCTGACTTGGAGGATCGTTCACGACGGAACAACGTCAGGATAAGGGGTGTCCCTGAATCCGTAAACCCACAGGATCTTGAAAAGTTTGCGCAATCATTGTTCGAAGCCATTTTGGGATCCTCAGGTGGAGAAGAAAGCAGAATTGACCGCATACATAAGGTGGCAAAACCAAGGAACCTTGCTATGGATAATCCAAGGGACACTATAGCACGCTTACATTATTTCTACTATAAGGAGAAGTTACTGAGAATTCATCTACAGCAACCCACCCTCTCAGGTCAGTTTAAGGATATCACACTGTTTCCAGACTTGTCCTCTCACACACTGCAACAGAGGAGATCTTTTGCTGAAGTCACCAGCTCCTTGCGGTCACATCAGATCAGGTACCACTGGGGCTTTCCTACGAAGCTGATCATCACAAAATATGGGATACAACATACGGTCCTTTCCCCTAGGCAGGGCCAGGAACTACTGAGGAAGTGGCAGCTCCATTCAGGAAGCATAGAGGACCTCCATCAACAACCGCAACTCAACAATGCATTGAGGGCAGGAGCCCCAGATTGGAATCCAAATCAACCAGATCCTAACCCATGAGGCGCCTTTCAGCAGAACCCAAGGGACTCCAAGAAGTTCCTGTTGAACTGTCTCTGACCTCTTGGAAGTTTGAGGTACACTGACATTCAGCTGAATTCTAAAGATGACTTTACTGTCCATATTGCAATTAACTGAGTTCAACTATGTTCTTGATGTTTCTCTTTCCTCTACAAGGGAAAGGTAGGATGTCATAATGACAAATGTTTTACAGTTTTTCTGTTTAATGATTGATATATGCCTGTTCTCTCAATTTATTCAGATATGCTGTCTGTAATAGATAATGTTTTGCTTTACAATGTTTATTTTTGAGCATGCCTGATGCTGAGATGTAGGTGCTGGGCCATTGAACCACTGCGAGACCTTTGCCTAAACCATGACACCAGTGTTGGTGACACTTTTACACTCATAGGCTGACTACACATTACCCTCCTATCCCACACGCACTTTAACCCTTTATCTGAATCCACGTATTTCCCTTCCCATACATTGGGGAACACGCTCACTTCCTACTCCGTGTTAGAGGCCAATAGCTGGGGAGGTAACCTTTTAGTGGAAGGGTCAATTGGGGTAGATTTAACCTAGTATTACTTGACCACTGGGCCCATTCATATCCCCTATCTGGATCTGCACTTTCTGTAGCCCCTACCTGTTCGCTCATCCTATTGGGGCACTTGTGGGAATTGGATGAAAGCGGACCACCTATGCTACTGCAATGGCTAAGACGTGCCTTTTCACTCTTAGGACCGCTTCTCCCATATGGGGTAAGCTTGAGTATACAGCACTTATGTGGGGTGGATGGGAATTTACTTTTTTCACCTGCTGCCCCCCTTTTGTATTCCAGGTGTCATGGCTTTCATGCACTCTTTCCTCCCCAAAGCGCATATAGTGATTCCCTTGCTGCATATTGGAGGTAGGGACATAACACAGAAACATCACAGGGTTCCAGAATATTGAGTCCAAAATCCCACTGCCTCTCTTATTTCCCTCACCTTGTATGTTCCCCTGAGCCCTGCCCAGGGGTTATGAAAGAATGAGTGCATATATGAAGGCTGCTTATATTCTGTTGGCCACAATCCACCCTACTTTGTTACACTGTTTATATTGCACACCGGTTGAGGAGGGGAATATTGTATCTATCCTCTTCTCCACTCCCCCCACTCTTTCTGTGCGGTAAGTTGGTTGCCCTCTGCATTATTTATTTTGGGCAGAGTTCTGCAGTCTCTGCCTAGCCCGAAGAGCCAAAGCTTGATTATATAATTTATTTTTTTCTTTATCTTTTTTTTTCTTTCTTCTTCTCTCTCTTTCCTTCTTTCTCTTCACCCCTAACCCCCCCTCCTCTAAAAATGAGATTAGGCACGCTTAATGTTAAGTGCCTTAACTCCCCCTCTAAAAGGAGTCTGCGGTTCAAATTCTTCTCCACACATAAGATTGAGGTAGCGTTCGTCCAGGAGACTCATTGGGTTGAGTCTTGGGCTTCCACTTTTAAAAATAAAGACTATCCAACATGCCTCTCCTCCACTTTTCATAAAAAGGCTAGGGGAGTCTCCATATTTATAAGCAGACATATTTCATATGAATCTATATATGTTGTGGTGGACCCCTCAGGATGCTATGTTATTAATGTTTGCCGCCTAAATAACGTATTGTGCACTCTGGTTTCCTTATACTCACCTAACGCTAACCAAACTAGATTCCTTCGCAGGCTTTTAGGGAGAGTTGAGAAAATTAAACAGGGGCATGTTTTACTGTCAGGGGACTGTAACCTGGTCTGGGACCCTTGCAGGGATAGGAAAGCATGTAGTGGAGCCTCTGCTACCCATGGGGAGGAGAGCTACTCTAAACACTTTAGAGACCTGATGTCCCAATATGCATTTCATGATGTGTGGAGGGCACTCCATTCCGATGACTCTGACCACACATTCTTCTCGGCCTCTCACTAGTCTTTTTCTAGATTGGACTACTTTTTCTGTAATTCTTGGTCACTGGATGAGATCACTAGTGCGACAATCATGCCGTGCGTGTGGTCTGATCATGACGCAGTATTAATAGACGTTGCGTTCACGCACTTAGGAACCACAAAGGGCTATTGGTCCACTCTCAAGGCGTACTTAAGAGTACTGTTTATAGATAAAGTGAACCAGATTAAAAAGTCAAGAGGCACATCCCTGGCACAGCTTTACAGCTTTTTCCTGGCTTGTTATTTGACTTGTGGACTTTTTATTATTTTTTGCTATTAATAAAGGTGTGATTATTTTTGCACTTCTCATCTCAGTCTGATTCCTGGCACCCTGACATTACGCAAAGGCCATGAATCCTGATGCTGCTAATTATCCACCTGCCATCATTTCCAGGATGGATGTACAGGATCACCGCTTGGATAAATTTGCACTAGCCCTGCAAACCCTGCTGACTCGCACTGCACATTTGGACCAAAGTGTCCCGCAAGTTATGGCTGCTCCTGTTTCCGCTGCTGCACCTATGCCTACCAGGAGCATGTCCAGTTCTGCACCTCTACCTCAGCGATATGGAGGCGATCCTATTCAGAGCAAAGGGTTTTTAAACCAGGTGGGCATTTACTTTGAGATGTTACCTCAGGCGTTTCCCTCTGACAGAGCTAAGGTGGGATTTCTCATCTCGTTACGCTCTGACACAGCTCTTGCCTCGGCTAATCCCTTGTGGGAGACTAATAAACCTGTGATTTCAAATTACCCTGAATTTGTGGCCTCCTTTCGAAGGGTATTTGATGTTCCGACTGGCTCCTCCTCTGCTGCTAAACGACTCATGTCCATTCAGCAAGGTACAAGATCTGTTGCTCAGTATGCTATTGAGTTCCGTACGCTTGCCGCAGGGTTAGGTTGGAACAATGAAGCCCTTGTTGCCGCCTTCTTTCATGGGCTCTCTGATGCGATTAAAGACTAAGTTGCTGCCAGAGATTTACCAAAGGATCTCAAAGGCATTGGTGTCTTTTTTGATCCTAATTGACATCAGACTCAGAGAGAGGCCCTCTTTCAAGGAGCGCTTGCGGAAGCCTCCTGTTCCGTTGTCTCCTACATGTTCGTTCCAACCCATGCCTCCCTCTCCTCCCATGCCTCCTGGTCCCGAGTCACCAGGTACTGCTGAGCCGAGGCAGTTGGGATTCACGCATCTCTCCGCGGTGGAGAGGGCCTTTAGGAGGAGGGAGGGGCTCTGCCTCTATTGTGGGTTACAGGACCTTTGAAGTCTTGTCCTACATGGCCGGGAAACGCTCACACCTAAGCTCCTGTCTGGGGCAGACCTTGGGTGGTTTATCCTCATCCCCGGAACCGCATAAGGAGAAACCTTTGGTCACGGTTGTCCTTTCCTGGGTGGACTCCTCCATAGTCACTCAGGCTCTTGTTGACTCCGGTCCTGGGGTCTATTTCATTGACAGTGCTTTTGTATCAAAGCACTCCATTCCTGTTTTGCCTCGGTCCGTTCTGATTGCTATTGAGGCCATTGATGGCAGGCCCCTTCAGCCCGCACTCGTTACTCACGAAACTGCTCTGTTGTCCATGGCTGTTGGGGCTCTCCATTTTGAAACCCTCCAGGTCCAGGTGATAAACTCTCCGCATTTTCCAGTTGTTCTGGGTTATCCCTGGCTCCAAAAGCACAATCCCAGTCTCAATTGTCGCAGGTCTGAAATTTTGTCTTTGGAAACCAGTATTGTGCACTTCTTCGGTATCTCAATTGCCAGAGGAGTACCAAGAGTTCCTAGACGTGTTTGACAAGGTACGTGCCTCTTCACCGGTCTTACGATTGTGCCATAGACCTGCAACCCAGAGCCATTCCCCCTCGGGGCCGGGTGTACCCTCTGTCTGTTGCAGAGAATTGTGCTATGGAGGAGTATGTTGCCGATGCTCTGTCGCGGGGGATCATCCGCAAATCCTGCTCTCCTGCAGGGGCTGGCTTCTTCTTTGTGAAGAAAAAGGGTGGCGAGTTAAGACCATTTATCAATTATAGGGGTCTTAATCATTTTACCATTAAGAATGCTTACCCTATTCCGCTCATTATGGAACTCTTTGACCGCCTCAAGGGAGCTACGGTCTTTACTAAACTTGATTTGAGGGGAGCGTACAATCTCATTAGGATTAAGGAGGGTCATGAATGGAAAACAGCATTTAACACCAGGAGCGAGCATTATGAGTATCTTGTAATGCCCTTTGGCCTATGTAATGCTCCTGCTGTTTTTCAGGAATTTATTAATGATGTCCTACAAGATATGTTGCAACAGTTTGTTGTGGTGTACTGAGGCGACATCCTCATACACTCACCCACACTTGAGGCTCATCGTTCTGATGTTACACGGGTTCTTCAGAGACTACGTGAGAACGGCCTGTTTTGTAAACTCGAGGAATGTGAGATCCATCAGACTCAAGTAACCTTCCTAGGTTATGTTATCTCCGTTGAAGGGTTCTCCATGGATCCAGACAAGTTATCTGCAGTTCTGCAGTGGCCTCGCCCAGTTGGTCTTTGGTCTATTCAACGTTTTTTGGGGTTCGCCAATTACTATAGAAAGTTTATTAAAAACTTTTCTTCCTTTGTTAAACCTATCACAGACATGACCCGTAAAGAGAATGATCCACTCCATTGGTCACCTACTGCCATTAAGGCCTTTGATAGTCTTAAGACTGCCTTTGCTGCCACTCCAGTTCTGGCTCATCCTAACCCTGTCCTGCCTTTCATTCTTGAGGTTGATGCGTCTGAGACTGGAGTAGGTGCCCTCTTGTCTCAACGTCCTACGCCTGATGGTTCCTTGCATCCGTGTGGTTTCTTCTCTAAGAAATTGTCTCCAGCGGAGTGCAATTATGAAATTGGTGACAGGGAATTACTGGCCATAATTTTGGCACTCAAGGAATGGAGGCATCTTCTTGAGGGAACTAGCATGCCAGTGCTCATTCTTACTGACCACAAGATTTTAACTTATCTATCTGAAGCAAAACGTTTGTCGCCCTGACAGGCCAGATGGGCGCTATTTTGTCTCGGTTTAATTATGTGGTCTCCTTCCTGCCTGGTATTAAGAATGTTAGGGCTGATGCCCTCTCTCGACAATTTTCACCTCTGTCCAAGGAGGAGTCTGTACCTACTCCTGTTATACCTCCTGACCATATTTTGGCTACCATACGTACTAATATGACTTCTCCCTTGGGGGAGGAGATTCTAGCTGCACAAACCAATGCACCTCCTGAGAAACCTAGTGGTAAGTGTTTTGTTCCTGAGAATCTTCTAACTAAACTTTTGCACACTTACCACTATCCTAAAGCTGCAGGTCACTCAGACAAGAACCAAATGATTTGGTCTGTCACTCGACAATTCTGGTGGCCAGGTCTTCGTTCTGATGTTGCTGCGTAGGTTGCCTCCTGCTCAGTTTGTGTACAGAATAAGACTCCTCAACGTCTTCCTGTGGGTCTTCTTCAACCTATTGCTAATGGTGAGCATCCTTGGACACATCTTTCCATGGACTTCATTGTCTTCCCTGTTTCCAATGGCAATACTGTTATCCTTATGGTGGTTGACCATTTTTCTAAAATGTCACATTGCATTCCCTTGATGAAGCTGCCTACCACTCAGGAGCTTGCTTCAATTTTTGCCCAGGAGGCCTTCTGTTTACATGGGTTACCCAAGGAGATAGTGTCGGACCGGGGTAGCCAGTTTGTCTCCAGATTTTGGCATTCCTTTTGTGCTCAAATGGGGATCCAGCTTTCCTTCTCCTCGGCATATCACCCTCAATCCAATGGGGCTGCGGAACGGTCTAATCAAGCTCTGGAACAGTTCCTCCGTTGCTATGTCTCAGATCACCACAATAATTGGTCTGAACTGTTACCTTGGGCTGACTCAGCTTGTCTTACTACCAGCTCTGGTTTTGACTCCTGGCTTGTTATTTGACTTGTGGACTTTTTATTATTTTTTGCTATTAATAAAGGTGTGATTATTTTTGCACTTATCATCTCAGTCTGCTTCCTGGCACCCTGACAGGAAGGCCCTCATAGACATAATTCTCTGAGCGATATCAATTATATCAAATAAAGGAGATGGAGGGTGCGCAGTATGCTTCTAAGCTGGAGATTGATGATTTTCTTGCTAAACTCCAGCTCCCGCAGGTCCCAGGGGACCTTGTAGACTCCTTGACTGCTGCAATTACAACTGAAGAAGTAGTGAACACAATCAAGAGTCTCAAACTGCATAAACCACTAGGCCCTGATGGTTATGGAGCCATGTTCTATAAGACATTCATGGGAATACTGAGCCCCCTCTTAACCAGGGTCTTTAACACTGCGGCTGAGTCGGGCAGTTTCCCTGAGGAATATTTGGAGGCCTCAATTATTGCAATTCCCAAGCCGGGAAAGGACCCTAGCCAATGTGAAAGCTATCGCACAATTTCACTTATAAACGGGGTCGTAAAAATATATTCCAAGATACTAGCCAATAGGCTAAATCATGTACTCCCCCGTATAATTCACCCAGATCAGGTGGGCTTCACCCTTGGGTGACAGGGACCCGATAACACCAGGAGGCTGCTGAATATCTTTTCGGAGGCGGCGTCTCTCCAGATCCCACTAGTGACCCTGTCACTAGATGCTGAAAAAGCATCTGACAGGGTATGGTGAGATTATATGATGGAGGTCCTTTGCTCCTTTCACTTCCCGGATAAATTTATTGCGACAGTCATGGCATTATATGCTACCCCAACTGCAAGGGTGAGAGGCACAGGGTTCTGCTCTAAACCATTCAATTTCAAAAATGGAACTAGGCAAGGGTGCCCCCTCTCCCCCCTTTTATTTGTCCTGTCTGTGGAGCCCTTAGCCACCAAACTCAGAGCCAGCCCAGATAAAAATGGTCTCCTGTTATACGGCACCCCTCATACCCTGGCCCTGTTTGCAGATGATTTGACAGTGTTCCTTTCTGACCCAGAGGACTCACTGCCAGCTTTGTTTGAGATACTGAGAGAGTTTGGAAGACTGTCCTTCTACAAGCTCAATTACATGAAGATGGAGGCATTTGCCTTAGGCATACCGAAGGCTAGATTAGATACTCTAAGGAAAACTTATCCATTAAAATGGTCTACAGAAGGGATAAGACATTTAGGTGTCGAATTATCTCACAACCCTAAACTGCTTATCTCTAGGAATTACGAGCCCCTCCTTCAGGAATTTTGATGCTCGAATGCACAGTGGTCTTCCTTGGAGGTGTCCTGGACAGGGAGAATAATGGCACTGAAGATGATGCTTCTTCCTAAGTTAACGTATCTTTTCAGATGCCTTCCGGTGGCTGTCCCTGTATATCTCTTAAATCATTTCCAATTAGTTTTCACTAAGTTTATTTGGAGGGGCCGTCCTTCTAGACTCTCGCTCCTCCAGCTCCAAAAACCTGTGAAATGCGGAGGCCTGTCAGCCCCTAACATTATTCATTATTATAAGGCAGCCATGCTCTCAAACGTCACCGCCTGGTTGGCCAAAACTAGTGACTCAAGATGGTACCAGTTGGAACAGGCTCCTGTCAGGGTTTTTTCCCTGTTGTGTTTGCCATGTGCTGCTGGCAGCCAGGAAATACTCACCTCTCTTCCTGACTATGGTGCATTGTGGGGGATGCTGCTCAATTCCTGCACTTCCTTTTATGGCCAGACTGGTGTGCATCATCCATGTAAGACAGGATGCAGTCTCAGAATTTTGATGTCATCACTTATTATTTAAAGGGCCTCTGTTCACTATGCTTTGCCTTTGCGTTGTCTCAGACCTGTTTGTTAGAGTTCCTGTGTATTTCCTGGCTGCCTGACGTCCTTCCTGGTTCCTGATCACTGACTTGTTCCTGACTCTGCTGTTTTTCTTGTTCCTGATTCCGGCTCGTCTGACTATTCACTTTGGCTCCTGACTCGGCTCGTCTGACTACCAGCTCTGGTTTTGATTCCTGGCTTGTTATTTGACTTGTGGACTTTTTATTATTTTTTGCTATTAATAAAGGTGTGATTATTTTTGAACTTCTCGTCTCTGTCTGATTTCTGGCACCCTGACAGCCTCTCTGCCTGCAGGTGTAAACCTGGAGGATCTAGTGTGGATCCCAGATCATGCTGACGTTCATAGGGGGATACATAGCTTTGTAATAAAGACTTGTCTAAGACGTTGGCGAGAGCTTCGTTCTCATCCACAGGTGGCCTAACATCCTTCACCAGCGCATTCAATTAAGACACTATTGTGTTGCCTCCCGGACTCCAGACCTAGACAATGGGAGGCATTAGGAATTAGACTGGTGTCGGACTTATATAGAAACGATATTCTTGCGCTGCCGCCAAAAGAATTCCCAATTAGTAATTTCCCCAAAGATCTGCAATTTGAATATCTACGACTGACCTCGTTACTACTATCTTGGGGATTCCCAAAATCTGGCACCCAGGTCCTTACGCACTGGAAGAGAAGATGGCTAGCAGGCAGATCTACGTAAGGTATATTGTCCTGTCACTACAAGATGTTGCTAAATTCCCCTACATTTGTTAAATCACATGCCACGAGGGGTTGGGAGAGAGACCTGGGGCGGGTGCATTGGGATGAAGAATGGCAGAGAGCCTCAGGATACAAAAATGACAGTTCGATGTTCTAATTTGTTTGAGCTCTATGTTAAGCTACTTCTTAGATGGCACTGGGTCCCGACCAGTTTGCACCACATCTTTCCCTTACGCCAGGCTGAGTGTTGGAGGGGATGTAATCAGAGAGGCACACACATGCACATATGGCTGATCCAATCAGCCAATAGGATTGAGGTCGCATTCTATTGGCTGATTGTATCAGCCAATAGGACGAAAGCTCAATCCTATTGGCTGATTGCAACAGCCAATAGGATTTTTTACCCTTTAATTTCTATTGGCTGATAGAACTCTCTCAGCCAATCGGAATGTAAGGGACTCAATCTTGGATGACTTACCTTAAAGGGAATCTTTAACTGTTAGAGTTATGGTTACATTAGGGTTATGTTTAGGGGTTAATAGGTTTATTATAGCGGCGGTGTGGGCGGATGTCAGATTAGGGGTTAATAATTTTATTTAGCTGGGGGAGGCAGATTAGAGGTTAATAACATTATGTAGGTGGCGACGATGTTGGGGGCGGCAGATTATGGGTGTTTAGACGTTGGGTTTATGTTAGGGTGTTAGGTTTTAATGTTACTTTTTCTTTCCCCATAGACATCAATGGGGCTACATTACAGAGCTTTTGTTTCTGCGATCGCAGGTGTTAGGCTTCTTTTTTGCTGGCTCTCCCCATTGATGTCTATGGGGAAATCGTGCACGAGCACGTCAAAGCAGCGCTTGTATTTGCGTGAGGTATGGAGCTCAACGCAACCATATCGCCCGCACAAGCCTGCTTTTTGCAAACCTGTAATTGCAGCGCTATGAAAGGTGAGTGGTGAAAATAACGTACAAGTAATTAGCAAGCAGCCATAACGCAAAACTCGTAATCTGGCTGATTGTTAGTAACTATATTGAGGGCAGTTTCTGTTGAGTGTTGGGGACAGAAGTCAGATTTCAGGGGGTCAAGCAAGAAGTTGGAAGACAGGAAGTGGGTTAGTTGGTCGTAAACTAGTGTTTTCAGTTGTTTTGATGCTAGTGGAAGCAGTGATATGAGGCAGTAGTTTGCAGGAGATTTAGGGTCAAGGCAGGGTTTTGAGTATGGGAGTGACCTTTGCATGATTGAAAGAAGATGGGAATAAATTGGTAGAAACGGATAGGTTGAAGATGTGAATAAGAGCTGGAGTAAGGGTGGAAGGCAAAGAAGGTATAGATGTGAAGGGATAGGGTTGAGCAGGCAGGTAGTGAGGCGTGAGGAAGACAGTAGCGAACAAACTTCATTGTCAGCGGCTGGGGGGAAGATGCAGAGTGGCAGAGAGGGTGATGTTGCTCTGGATACTATGCATTTCATTTAAAAAGTTATCTGCCAGTAATATACTTTTCATTGCATTGTGAGTTCATGGGTGTTATGTTCTCGTTCATAATGTACATTCAAATCCACTGCTTTGATGTATGCATCGTAATATTTCAATAAAGCTCTTTAAAAAAAAAGAAAGTAATCTGCCAGGTCTTAAACATTTAAGACAGACGAAGGGGGTGGAGCAGGTGGGTAGAGGAGAGAGTTGAAAGTAGAGATGAATCATTTCGGGTTGGAAGAAAGAGTAGATATAAGACAAGAGAAGTAGGTTTGCTTGGCTAAGTGAAGGGCAGATGTGTATGAACAAAGAATTAACTTATTGTGGACGAAATCAGGTTCAGAGCAAAATTTCCTCCAGACAGTGAGGGAGTATTTTTGCAAGTAGCACGTTTTCACAGCTGAGGACTAACAAGTGTGTCTAGTGCAGTGGAGAGAGTATTTTATAGTGAGCTGTAGCAAGATCTGGGCAGGTTATAGTGGGAGGGAGAAGATGTTGAATACGTATGGAAAATTGAAGAGGATCCACAGCATGCAGATTTCTACAGGAGTGAGATGAAGAAGTGGGTTTATCCGATTCATTAAAATTACAGGTGAACAGGTGGTGATCTTAAATAAGAAAGGGGCGACTGGTGAAGTCAGATATAGAGCAGAGGTAAGAAGTTACCAGGTCAATAGAGTGTCCATTGCGGTGAGTAGGGAATAGGGTGGATTGTGAGAGACTGAAGAAGGATGTGAGAGAAAGAACTTTAGAGGCAACAGGGGCAGATAGGTTATTAATGGGGATGTTAAAGTCCCCCAGTATTAGAGCGGGTATATTAGGAGAGGGAACGTGAGGAAGCCAGGCAAAGTTGTCAAGGAATTGAGAGGTTGGTCCAGTAGGGCGGTAGATTACTGTGAGAGATGGGGGGGGACAGGCGAGAAAGATGGGAGCGGAGACAAGTACTGATAGGTGCAGGAGGGGGAGAACAATATTTCAACACTGCCACCATGTCTCTCACCTGGCCTAGGGGTATGGCTGAAATGGAGACCGCTAAGCATGAGAGCAGCAATGGAAGCAGTGTCAGACGAAGTAAGTCAGCTTTTAGTAATTGCTAAAAGGTTAAAAGAATTTGAAACAAACAGGTCATGAACGGTTGTGTTTGTTGCAGACAGAGCGAGCATTCCAGAGAGCAAGAAAATAAAGAGGATAAGTGTTGTGGGTTTATGGAGATTAAATTGTTAGTGGCCTTGAGTTTTTTACTGTTGAAGATTGAGCGAGATTGTGGAAGTTTAGTAATTAATACAGGGTCAGGGTTAAGAGAGATGTCACAAGTAGCAAGTAGTAGTAGGGGAGTGAGTGAGAGAGGGTTAGAGTGAGACTTGTAAGTGCGGGTATGATTGGAGACAGGATAATTAGATGGAGAAGTGTTTCTAAGGAGACACGGAAGTTTGTGGGAGGATACTATAGAGGATGAGAGAAGGGAGGGTGAGGTATGGATGGAGTGTGGCCTATTGTTATTATTGTTATAGGGACATGCAGTGAGTTTTAGGAGAAGGGCAGATAGAAACAGAAAAGACATGGAGGACATAGTGCAGGTATATAATTAGTGAGCTTTACCTGTTAATGGGTTATTATGAGATGGAGATTGCAGTTTTGTCCCTCCAGTTTCTAACTCCAGTTGCTAACTCTGCTTGCCACTTGTAACCAGGGCCACCTAAAACAGGGCCCGGGAGCCTAGGCTCAGAGAACCAGGGCTGGGGTGTTTATAGCAGTGGATATTAGTTACTTTCTCTAATCTCATTTCCCAATCCCAATATAATACTCGCACACTCAGGCAACAGCTGTTACAGGGCCAAAAATATAATAATGCCTTGTTTTAAAGGGACAGTGTACTATAAAATGTAATGTGTTTCCAATTATTTGTTATGCCAGCTGCAGAGTATAAAATGTATGGGGAATTGCTCAAAGTCATCCTTATCTCTCACTGTATACACAAATATCAATATTTAAAGAAATAAAATTAACATTAACATTCTAGTATCTCTCTCTCACCTCACATTTTCTATAACCTTTACTGCTGCACTGAAATTTTTTAGTATAGATGTCAGCTTTAGCCGTCAAAAACAGCCATTTCAAATGACACAATAAAGCTAAAGAATCTAATTGTAAACAATTTAATACACTCAAGCAGGTAAATGGATCATTTGGAAGGAACACAATAAAGATTTTTTTTTTAAAGTAAACAGCCCCTTAAAGGGACATTAAACACTAAATACATGCTAGATAGACTGATGCAATCAAAGAAAAGATTAGTCCATGACTAACATGTAGATGTATTTTTTAAAGTTTCATTAGTTGTTTAAAAAGTGACAAAATAAGTGTAAAGTTTTAGTGTCTATAAAACACTGGGAGCTGCCATGTTGTAACTTGTGTTACCTTCTCTGCTGTGGCCAATTAGGGTCAGTTATAAATAGGTCACTAGAGTGTGCAGCCAATGGTTGTGCTGGATTTAACAGTGTTCTGCACTTCCATTTCTAACAGGAACTGAAAAGCTCACAATTTCAGAATGGAATTACAGGCAAAGAGGACAAAATAAATAATAAAAGTATATTGCAGAGTTGTTTTATTATATACAATTTATCATTTTGTATTACCATCTCAAAGTGTTTAATGTCCCTTTAAAGCCTGCTGTTTAGTTGTTAACTATAAACTCATACAATAATGTATGGGACATGAATGGAGGAATAGAGGTACTGTTAATTACAAAAGGATTACAGAATTAATTGAAGAGCACAGATAAGCATTAATAATGCATGAAAGGAACGTAATTAAATGAAGGTACTGGGAGATGGATTAAAAGGTGAGAGTAAAAAAAAAGAAAGACTGAGGGCCAGATTGTGAGTGGAGCACAAAATTGTGCTTTTGCGAGCATGATATTTGCGCTCAGCTCGTAATACCAGTGCACGCAATTGCTAGGAATAGAGCGCGCTTCCATAGGCTCCAAAGGAAGCCTCGTTCTCATGCCGTGAAACACGACATGAGAACTAGCGCAGCAAAGGGGCAGTAAGTTGCGCACCAATGGCAACAAATTGTAAATATTTATGGTTATATTTATAAGCGCTAATTGGTACCACGAGCTTGCGGTAGCAAAAACCAGCCACTTGTAATGGCTGGTTATTTATTGTGCGGACAGATTATTAGTACGGAATGTGAGGTATGACCATTGTGTGCACTTATTAGCTGTTACGGCTGGGTAGTGAGAAGGAGGAGTTGTAATGAAGTGGTATAAAATTAAAAAGAAGAGATAATAATAAGGAGAAATGGCCAGAGTTGAATTAATAATGTTATAGAGTTGTGCCAGGTGATGTCACCACTAGCATATGTACTCAGTGGTACCAGAACGCAAACATATATATACTCAGTGGTACCAGAACACAAACGTATATGTACTCAATGGTACCAGAACACAAACATATATGTACTCAGTGGTACCAGAACACAAACATATATATACTCAGTAGTACCAGAACACAAACATATATGTACTCAGTGGTACCAGAACACAAACATATATATATACTCAGTAGTACCAGAACACAAACATATATGTACTCAGTGGTACCAGAACACAAACATATGTATTAGTAGTACCAGAACACAAACATATATGTGCTCAGTAGTACCAGAACACAAACATATGTACTTAGTAGTACCAGAACACAAACATATATGTACATGTACGTAGTAGTACATATATGTACTCAGTAGTACCAGAACACAAACATATATGTACTCAGTAGTACAATTATGTACTCAGTAGTACCAGAACACAAATATAAATGTACTCAGTGGTACCAGAACACAAACATATATGTACTCAGTAGTACCAGAACACAAACATATACTGTATGTACTTAGTAGTACCAGAACACAAACATATATGTACTCAGTAGTACCAGAACACAAACATATACTGTATGTACTTAGTAGTACCAGAACACAAACATATATGTACTCAGTAGTACCAGAACACAAACATATATGTACTCAGCAGTACCAGAACACAAACATATATGTGCTCAGTAGTACCAGAACACAAACATATATGTACTCAGTGGTACCAGAACACAAACATATATGTACTCAGTAGTACCAGAACACAAACATATATGTACTTAGTAGTACCAGAACACAAACATATATGTGCTCAGTAGTACCAGAACACAAACATATATGTACTCAGTAGTACCAGAACACAAACATATATGTACTCAGTAGTACCAGAACACAAACATATATGTGCTCAGTAGTACCAGAGCACAAACATATATGTACTCAGTAGTACCAGAACACAAACATATATGTACTCAGTAGTACCAGAACACAAACATATGTACTCAGTAGTACCAGAACACAAACATATATGTACTCAGTAGTACCAGAACACAAACATATATGTGCTCAGTAGTACCAGAACACAAACATATATGTGCTCAGTAGTACCAGAACACAAACATAAATCTACTTTAGCAAGATATCCTACATTCTGTATATATTCCCTGGAACAGTATCTGACAGGCTGTGCTAGGCAGCCAAGTGTACAGAACACAAATTGAAAATATGAAGAGGATAATTCATGTGCACTGTTTGTATCTGTGTCTCTGTTACTGAGGAAGTGAGCTGTGGTGTTGTTAAAATTATGCAATGAAATAACAAGCAAATCAGGTGCTGAGAAGCATAAAACATACTTGAAGGTAAATGAGAAACATTGACACCTATTGCTAAATATCTGCAGCGTGTGACTGCCAGTGTGTGTCCAGTTAGCAGCTGTCGTGTATTGTGTAGCAGTAATTCCTGTACTGAACATAAGATACAATGTGATTCCTAATCAAATGATGATAAAGTACATTTTTACTGTATGGTGAGATGAGCACATAACAAATAAGTCTGTGGGTGTTCAGCGCAGAACCACTAAGTGCTGTTGAATACCTGCACTTGTGATGATGAGAATTGCTCTATTGTTCTTCAGTTTTACAAAACAGCAGAGAAGGTATTTGGATAAAAATGTCTACACAAATTGTTCTGGTGGGCCAAAAAAAGCAAATATATATAGTTATAATATCCACCATATTTTAAAGTGACAGTAAAATCAAAAGTAAATGTTAATGACTTAGATGAAGCATGCAGTTTTAAACACCTTTCTAGTTAACTTCTATTATCATATTTGCTATGATCTCTAGGTATTCTTTATTGAAGGTTAAAGGGATAGTATAGTCAAAATTAAACTTTCATGATTCAGATAGAACATGCAATTTTAAGCAACTTTCTAATGCAATCCTATTATCAGTTTTTCTTCGTTCCCTTGCTATCTTTATTTGAATGTAAGGAGCCGGCCCATTTTTGGTTTAGAACCTGGGTAGTGCTTGATGATTGGTGGCTATATTTAGACACCAATCAGAAAGTGCTACCCAGGTCTGAACCCAAAATGGTACATTCTTGCTTTTTCAAATAAAGATACCAAGAGAACGAAGAAAATTTGATAATAGGAGTAAATTAGAAAGTTGCTGAAAATTGCATGTTCTATCTGAATCATGAAAGTTTAATTTTGACTAGACCATTCCTTTAAAGCTAGGTAGGCTGGTGGGAGTTTAGGAGCGTGCACCTGTCTTTAAGCCTTTGATTGCAGCAGTATTTGCAACTATGAATAAGATTGCTATAAACATTGTTGCAAACACTGCTGCAGATGGCTTAATACATATACTCACTCCTGAGTTCACATAGGATTACTCTTTAACAAAGGATACCAAGAGAATGAAGCTTTAGATGTGTCTTGTAAAGTTGTTTAAAATGAATTAGATAAAGCATACAATTTTAATTTGTTTTTTACTTTACCGTCCCTTTAATTTTAAAGTAAAGTACTTAACTTGATGGGCTATAAGCATGTGTTCTGTCACTTGAAGAATCCTGTCTCTTCCTTATAGTGTATGTATGTATGTTGATTTTTTTGTAGATGAGCTGGTGCAGATTCTCCTGCCCCCTACATATTATTTTTCTGTGGCTTATGACTAGTTCCTTGACCATATGATATCTATACACTCAAGTTACCACTTAACTGAAAGTTGAGCATCTTCTCTATCTTATTAGAGGTCTTATGGGTGAAACACAGCTTTAGCATCCTCATCCTTTTTATTGGTTACATTGACTATGAACTATCTAGTGAATCAAGTTACTTTTTATTATATGGATTTATTTTTGCATGAGAAGGATTTACACTAATAAACAATCCCACACCTTTTATCCTTGCTACACAATATTACAATATTTTGCCATCCTCTTTTGCAGCCAAATTGTGAAAGGGAAAGTTTACTGTAAAAATGGTTTCCCTTTAATGTGTTTCTGATGACTTGTTATTCCACCGGCAGAGAATAAAATGTATGGGATGTTACTTCTTCTTCTTTCTGTTTATTTTTGTATATGAAATTGCTGTTGTTTTGCTAATTGAAACCATAACCCATCTACGAGGGTTTATTGTGCCTGTTTGCGAGCGTCAATATTACAAGTTGAAAGTAAATGCTGTCACGTGAGTGCAATTGAATGTAACACACATTGGGAAAGAGAGGCCTCAGAGCTCTGGTTAACTTTTACGCTTGAATGAAAACACATATAATATATATATATATATATATATATATATACATGTCTAAATTTGTATAGATATGTTTTATATATATATATATATATATATATATATATATATATATGTGTGTGTGTTTGTGTTTACATATGTATTTATATCTGTATATATGTATTTACAGACATATATACACATATAAACACATAAATACAAAAGTATACATATGACATATACATAAGTGAAACAAACACTAGATAATGGCCGCTTCAAACTCACAGGTCCTATGCGATCCCGGGCACAGTTTTGTGACGTCAGACGCCACAGAGACTTAAGAACTACGGTAACAACAGGTGGCCACAAAGGCAGTGTGCAATGCCGGTAATGGAGCAGTGAACCAACTGCTCAATAGCAATCAAATGAACACGGGAACCAGCAGCACAATAGTGTTAAAAAATAAACATTTATTTCAAAACTTTAAAAAGTACAAACTATGGACAAGAAAGTCTGACACGTTTTGTGCACCCTAGAGGCGCTTACTCATAGACTGCTGAGACCTAACAGGATATTCTCTTATATAGTGATTTACGAACTACAGCAGGTTAACCCTTAATGTCCTTTAATTTAATAATAACAGGAACATTAAAAGCATTTGACTAACACATACCAGATCCAGTTTATATCCTCACGGACAAACAAGAAGTAAAAAAGAAAAAGAAAAAATATTTTTTGAAATACATAATACATCATGTATATACAAAATTATACACAAATTAAATTAAGCCGCTAAATTTCATGACAAAAATGATAATAACAATAATGAATAAGAATTAGTTCATGAAAGACAATACATAAAGGATAATTTATAATAAATAATGCATAAAGCATTAGTAAATTAATAAATGAATTAGAAAATTAATAAATGTCAGAATCCACAATATTATCCCTATATTAATATAATGTATTAAATATTGAATATATTAGAGATAAAATATTTCTACAATATATTCCTCATGGATTATTCTCAACCATAGCATGCTCTGTCCTAATGTTTCTAAACCCCATCATTATTCTGAGATTCATATCAAAACCCCTATAAAGAAAATAGTAAGAAATAAACGTAATTCTACAATCAAGTAACTTGTAACTGATATCCCATTCCAAATTTAAACCAAGGGGAGTTCTGGATTTAAGCTTATATATCCAGTATAGTTCTTTTATATCAAGAATTCTATACTTATTACCCCCTCTGGGTGGAATGTGAGCCAGGTCAATAATTTTCACAGAAAAGTCACCAATACTCGGGAAGTGAATCTGATTGAAATGTCTCGCAACAGTAGAATCTTTATTGTAATTTTTTTACGTCATTCACATGTTCCCTAATTCTCACATTTACCTCTCTCGTTGTTTTTCCAACGTACTGCACGTGACAAAAATTGCATTCTAAAAGGTAAATAGTGAAACGGGTCTTGCAATTGGCGTAAAAAGAAATCTCATACTCATTATTATCAGCTGTTGATTTGATTTGCCTTGTTATTTCCATCATATCACATGTGAGACATGTTCTTGCTCCAGATCTAAAATTCCCCTTTCTTGTGAGCCAATTCACTCCTCTGGTTGATGTCCCACTTGGGACCATGCATGGAGCCAATCTTGATGCTAATGTTTGAGGTTTTCTTGAAACAAATTTACACTTTTCAGTGTGACTATGAAGGATGTTGTCGGCAGCAAGAATAGGTAGATTTCTTTTCAAAATGGATACAATTTGCGGAAACTGTGTGGTGTATTCAGTGGTAAATACAACACTATCTTTAAAGGAAATATCTGATTTTGTTGGTCTTCCCTGTAATGATTTGCATAGTACTGACCTGTAATTTAGTATCTTCCAATTTCTCCTTATCATAACCTCTAAGGGCTAATCTTTCAACTAATTGGTGAGCTTGTTCAAGATAAATAGCTGTATCATTCATATTCCGCCTTAACCTGATGAACTGACCTCTCAGAATGGCACGTATGAGGTGAGGAGGATGACACAAACTAGCGTGCAGAATTGTATTGCCCGCTGAAGGTTTCCTATAGGTTCATGAAGAAATTCTTCTATTCTCCACCTCTCCCTCAAGTGTCACATCCAAGAAGTCAGTTCTCATCTGATTAAATCCTTCTATGAATTTAAGACTCATTTAATTGTTGTTCAAAAAATGAAAGAAATGAATTAAAACTACTATCATCAAAAGATCCATCAACAATCAATATCAGGTTGTCTATGAATCTTTTGCAAAATTTGATGTTCTTGGTAAAATGACAATGTTCATTATTGTAAATATACTGCAACTCCCAATAGCCTACATATAAATTAACAAACGAGGGGGCATATTTCGCCCCCATTGCTGTACTGCAATATTGCAGGTAATAGTTATCATTGAACTTTAAGAAATTATGGGCTAAAAGGAATTCCAGTAAATAAGAAATATATACGTTAATGTCATTGTTATACAAGGTGAATTTGTCAAGGAAATTTCTGACTGCTCTCAATCCAAGAGCATGAGGAATAGAGGTATAAAGTGACGCTATGTCAACAACAATCCACGAAAAACCTTTTTGCCATTCCACTTTTTTCAACATATCAAGCAAGTGTGCAGAATCTCTTATATAGCTATAAAGATTTCTCACTAAGGGCTGAAGGATCGAGTCCAGCCACTCCGATAGAGGCTCAAATAATGAGCCAATGCCAGATACTATTGGCCTACCGGGTGTCTGGACTGGATTTTTGTGTACCTTCGACAAATAGTGGAACAAAGGTACTATTGGAAATTCAGGTACAAGATGATGTATATCATCAGTTTTGAACACACCAAGATCTACTCCTTCATCCAACAGAGATAGTAACTGTCTTTTAAATATAAGAGTGAGATTTCCATTTAAAGGCCTGTACGTAGAAATATAATTTAATTGACGTAAAGCCTCTTCAAAATAATCACTTTTGTTCAATATGACAATGTTCCCTCCCTTGTCAGAGTTTCTTATGACAATGTCATGGTTAACCTGAAGAGACTCTAATGCCAATCTTTCTGATTTTTTTAAGATTTTGTTTACCTGGCTTTTTACATGAAGCTAACTCAAGTATATCTCTCTCCACACTTTTTTGGAATTGATTTAAAGCAGTACCCCTGAACTGTATAGGGTAAAAATCAGAACCAACTTTTTTAGGGCCTACTGGTTCATATCGCCCATATAAAGCATCATTACCCTCCTGTAAAGAAAACAGACTATTCAAATCACAGGCATCCTGAAATGAAATCTCATTATAGCCATCATCTTGATCTAACACAGTGTCATCAATAACTGTTTCACCACCGGATTTAATCTTTTAAGGTGAGTTTTCTGACAAACCTGTTAATGCCTAAAAGGGTATTAAATGGAGAAAAATCTCTAGTTCATGCAAAACCTAAAACACTTACTTAACAGGTTAATCTGGTCCTCACTCAAGGGGTAAACAGATAAATTGATTAATTGTTTCTTATTCATCATTGTTATTATCATTTTTTGTCATGAAATTTAAAGGCTTGATTTAATTTGTGTATAATTTTGTATATACATGATGTATTATGTATTTAAAAAAATATTTTCTTTTATTTTTCTTTTTTACTTCTTGTTTGTCCGTGAGGATATAAACTGGATCTGGTATGTGTTAGTCAAATGCTTTTAATGTTCCTGTTATTGTTATTATTTAATTTTTGTAAGGACATTAAGGGTTAACCTGCTGTAGTTTGTAGATCACTATATAAAAGGATATCCTGTTAGGTTTCAGCAGTCTATAAGTAAGCGCCACTAGGGGGCGTGAAACGCGTCAGGGTTTCTTTTCCATGGTTTGTACTTTATAAAGTGTTGAAATAAATGTTTCTTTTTTAACACTATTGTGCTGCTGGATCCCGTGTCCATTTGACATATATATAAGTGAATTGGACCCCTTTGCAGTCCATGTAAAACATGTAAAATCATATTTATGAAATATGCATATTTAATAAAGTGTTATACTGTGTTTTTAGTGTAAATATTTCACATTCCAATGTTCTTCACATAGGAGAATATGTTCTATCTATAAATATATCTATACCTACCTGTCACGGTATCTCTGTGAGGTAGCTGTAAATGTTCTAATTGAGGGGAAACAGATTTGTGGATCTCAACTGCAGATCTAATATTAGCTTCCAGTAGTGTATATCACTTTAAGGGAAAACTATACTGTTGCTTGTTCCTTGATTTTTGGTTACAGGAGAGATGCAATGGAAGGTCCTGTAATAGTTGAGTAAGGCTAATGGTACTATAATTATAATGTCACTACAGTCCTGGTTTATCCCAGTGTTATCCTGCTTGGGGCTTGTGTGCTGACAGCTGCTGTAAGCTTTATGTACTGCTTGCCTGAGCACTGTGTTATCAGCGAGTACTGCCGTTACAGTGGTGGGCGTGTTAGACTCTGGTCAGGTGCTGGATCAAGTCTGTCAATCTTGATGACGATGGGTTTGGGGCGGAATTGCCCGACTCTTTGATATTCCGTCCAGACAACCTTTGGCTTTGCAAGTTATGAATGCTGTGACAGCTGATGTTGAGCATGCTATGAAGAGGAAGGTGACAGTACTTGCATACAGTACCCTTGCGAAGTAGCAAATAAGTTTGATCTAGATGGTTTCGGCAAGTAGAGCGGAGTTGCGAGCAGGATACTCAGATCATCTCTAACACAGAGAGCGTCTGCGGCTTTCCCCAGACGTTTCCAGTTAGGAATCTTTTCACAGATAGTTTTCAGGAGACAGTACAGGATTCATGAAAAAGTTAGATCAGAAGAGTACTGTAGTAAATTGCAGGAAGGAATTTCCAGGCTTCAACCAACGAGGTACAAAAGCATGAACTGCTAAGTAGCAGAGCTACAAGCTAACAAAATTAATTAGCAGGTAGTGCTGGGTTACGTAGGGATATAAAGGTTGGATTTAAAGGTATACACACCAACCTGACAGATACCTGACATGTCCCCCCCCCCTCAATGGGGTTGCACCGCAGCAGACGGCCCAGGCCTGTCGGGATTGGCATGGTGGAAACGCACTATCAAGCTGTCAGCGCGGAGGTTAGTGGAGGGCTCCCAAGAATTGTCATCGGAGGATAGACATCAACATCAGTCTCAACTGAGATTAGGGGTTCAGTCTCAGTGAGAGTGCTGGTAGAAGTATATGGCTTCAAGAGGGACACGTGGAAGGTTGGATGGATACGCAATGCGGGAGGCAAAGCCAGAGTGACTGCATTCGCATTAATGACTCTGATTATGCGGTACGGACCCAGAAAGAGTTTCAAGAACTTTTTACATGGGGTTTTTAGTTTCAGATGCTTGGTTGAGAGCCAAACCATATCACCTATGTGGTAGGTGGGTGGTTTCCTTCTTTTGGTATCATAATAAGTCTTATGTCTCTCTTGGGCGAGTTTGATGTTATCATGAACATAGTCATGTATTTCCTTAAGGGAGTTAGATAAGTCATTAACTTGAGTAGATGTGGTATTTGATTCTGGAAACATCTGGAACACAGGATGGTAGCCATAATTGGCGAAGAATGGAGAAGTTTTGGTAGAGGTGTTTGTGGAATTGTTATTAGCGTATTCCGCCATCGGAATATAGTCAACCCATCTATCCTGTTGATAGGAGCAGTAACACCTGATGTACTGTTCTAGGCATTGGTCAACCCTCTCCGTTTGCCCATTCGTCTGGGGGTGGAAAGCCATGCTGTAACGATGATTCCTCTGTAGCACCTTGCAGAGCTGTTTCCAAAAACGAGAGGTAAACTGAGTTCCTCTGTCAGTTATAACGACGGATGGGAGACCATGCAACCGCACTATGTGATTTAGGAAAAGTTCAGCTGTTTCAGCAGAGGTAGGTAGTTTCTTATATGGAACAAAATGGGCCATTTTAGTATGGAGATCAACTACTACTAAGATGCAGTTACATCCTTTGGATTTGGGAAGTTCTACAATGAAGTCCATACCCACTGTGTGCCATGGTCATTCCGGGATTGGTAGTGGGTTCAGCAACCCATATGGTTGGGCTTTTTCAGGTTTCGAGGTCACACATATTGGACAAGTTGACACGTAGTCCTTAACAGATTGGTTGAGCTTTGGCCACCAATAGTTCCTGTGTATCAAATCTATTTATTTACGAGTACCTGGATGGCCTACTAAAGGTGAGTTGTGGTGTTCACGTAGTATGACCTCCCTTAAAGAGGGGGGTATAAATTGTTTCAAGAGTAGTATAAGCCATCTGGGTTGAATAGTAACTTCTCTTTCGGGTAGGATGTATCATCCTGTTGGGTTACACGTAATGTTTTGTGAGAAGATTGGAGTGCTCCGATAAAGTGGTCAGGGGTTAAAATGGATCAGGGATCTGTCCGTGTAGGAGGTGGACTTAGGTTTCTAGAGAGAGCATCAGCCTTCCCATTTTTTGACCCAGGCCTATAAGTGATATGAAACTTAAACCTTGTGAAGTAGAGGCTCCAACAAAGTTGTTGGGCAGATAGAGTCTTGCTTGATTGCAGGTATTCCAAATTCCGGTAGTCAGTATACACTAGGATGGGAAGTTTGGTGCCCTCTAGAAGGTGCCGCCAGTGCTCGAATGAGGATTTAATTACAAGAAGCTCCTTCTCTCCGATGGGATAATTCAACTCCGGTGCTGACATCAACCGGGAGTAAAAGGCTGCAGGATATAAGGGCTCATTGGTAGCCTTCCATTGGGAAAGTATGGCGCCAAGAGCATATTCTGAGGCGTCCACCTCAAGGATGTATTGTAGCTCTGGATCGGAGAAATGGAGTATGGGAGCTGATATGAATGATTCCTTTAGATACCTGAATGCTTTTTCTGCAGCAGAATTCCAGTTGAAAGTAGAATGTGTTCCTGTGAGACAGCTGAGAGGCTTGGTGATGTCAGAGAATCCATTTATAAACTTGCGATAAAAGTTAGCAAATCCCAAGAAGCGCTGTACCTCCTTTCTGCATCTTGGAGTAGGCCAGTTTTTTATGGCATCAACCTTATTATCTTCCATTTGAACACCAGATGGTGAAATGTGATATCCAAGGAAAGAGATCTCTGTAGCACGGAATAGGCATTTCTCAGGTTTTGCGTATAACTGGTGAGTTCTAAGACGTCCAAGGACCCATCTGACATG
The DNA here is from genome assembly GCF_027579735.1 of Bombina bombina. Classification (NCBI taxonomy): domain Eukaryota; kingdom Metazoa; phylum Chordata; class Amphibia; order Anura; family Bombinatoridae; genus Bombina; species Bombina bombina. Next base: position 656,551,586 of record NC_069504.1, read on the forward strand.
CTTCCTGTGATTTTCAATCGTATCAGAGTATAGGAGGATGTCGTCCAAATACACCACCAAACACACGTCCAGCAAATCCCTGAAGATGTAATTTATTAGGTATTGAAAAGTGGCGGGGGCATTGCAGAGCCCGAAAGGTATCACTGTATATTCATATAAGCCATAACGGGTTCTAAAGGCTGTGAGCCACTCGTCTCCTTCTCGGATACTCACCAAATTGTAGGCGCCTCTTAGATCAAGTTTCGTAAAAATCTTTGCGGTGCTAAGTCATTCCACTAACTCAGGTATAAGTGGTAACGGATACCTGTTTTTTATCGTCCTCTTGTTGAGTTCTCGGTAGTCAATAATTGGTCTGAGTGAATTATCTTTGTTCTTCATGAAGAAGATGCCTGCTCCAGCGGGGGGAAGTAGATGGCCTGATGAAACCTTTTTTGAGGTTTTCATCTAAGTAAGTTTTCAGGAACTGAAGTTCTGGTTGGGACAATGGATATAAGTGTCCAACAGGGATGGAGGAGCCAGGTAACAGGTCTATCGGGCAATCATATGGTCGATGTGGTGGTAGTGCCTCAGCTTCTTTTTTGCTGAAGACGTCTGCATAATCTAGGTATTCGTCTGGTAGAGGAGCCTGTGTCACCTGAAGGATCAAGTGTCATTGGAAACATGTCGTTTGACAGTATGATGAGTTGTATTCCAGTTGCAGAGTCTCCCAGTGAATGGTGGGTTGATGGAGTTGCAACCAGAATAACCCTAGAATGACAGGAAACAATGGTGAAGGTAAGACATCAAATGTGATATACTCAACATGCCCTTTGTCGGTGGTGACTTTTATGGGTATAGTTTGGTGTGTAACAGATCCAAAATTAACAAGAGAACCATCAATAACTCTGACAGAAACGGGTTTTGTTTTCAACACACGGGGTATTTTATTTCTCTTTATCACTGCAGTGTCTAGAATACTGGAGTATGCTCCTGAGTCGACTATTGCTTCAGATCGGATGTTCTGGTGATCCCACTGCAGAGAGAGAGACACAGTACAGTAAGCTGGATTGGTAACCTTACTAGTGAAACAGCTGCTTAAAATGTGTAACTTACTTTTCCTTTGACGTTGCAACTAAGGGCAGTCCTTTACAGAGTGAACGGGAGATGCACAGTACATGCATACATTTTTTTGTTTCCTATGCAACCTTTCTTCTGGCTGTAAGGGGCCTTTCATGACGCCCAGCTCCATGGGAACTGGTGAATCCTTGGATGAAGTGACAGGAGTCTGTGGAGAGTGGGGCTTGTACGGGTATTCTGGATGTTGTTGTTCGGCACGCCTCTCTCTGAGGCGACGGTCTATCTGGATTGACAGATTTATCACTCCCTCTAGGGTTCTAGGGAGGTCTATCCTTGCCAGTTCGTCCTTGAGGGGTTCAGACAATCCTAGCCTGTACTGGTTCCGCAGGGCAACCTCACTGCATTCCGAATCAGCTATGTATAGCTTGAACTCCGTCACATATTCCTCCACTGGCCTTCTTCCTTGTCTAAATGACCACATTTTAGTTTCTGCAGATAGCTGCTTTTGAGTATCTTCGTACAGTAGACTCATTTGTGCAAAGAACCCTGTGAGTGATCCGAGAATTGCATCATCATTTTCGAACAGTAAATCCGCCCAGGTCCTGGCCTCTCCACGTAGGAAAGAGATAACTGTCATGACCTTTATTCTCTCTGTGTGGTAAGTTTTAGGTCTCATCTGAAAGAGTAAGTTGCAAGCATTCTTAAACTGTCTATAAGATGATCTGTCACCAGAGAATTTTTCAGGTAGGGACACCTTTGGTTCAGGGGTGTTATCCTTAATTATTGCTTTTAAATTCTCATTTTGCAACTGAAGCTCTCTTAATCCCTGTGACAGCTGCTTGACACACTGGGAAAGATTGTAGACCACATTTGGCAGATCTGCTGGATCCATACTTGTTTAGGCTAATTAATTATGTCACGGTATCTCTGTGAGGTAGCTGTAAATGTTCTAATTGAGGGAATACAGATTTGTGGATCTCAACTGCAGATCTAATATTAGCTTCCAGTAGTGCATATCGCTTTAAGGAAAAACTATACTGTTGCTTGTTCCTTGATTTTTGGTTACAGGAGAGATGCAATGAAAGGTCCTGTAATAGTTGAGTAAGGTTAATGGTACTATAATTATAAGGTCACTACAGTCCTGGTTTATCCCAGTGTTATCCTGCTTGGGACTTGTGTGCTGACAGCTGCTGTAAGCTTTATGTACTGCTTGCCTGAGCACTGTGTTATCAGCGAGTACTGCCGTTACAGTGGTGGGCGTGTTAGACTCTGGGTCAGGTGCTGGATCAAGTCTGTCAATTTTGATGACGATGGGTTTGGGGCGGAATTGCCCGACTCCGTGATACTCCGTCCAGACAACCTTTGGCTTTGCAAGTTATGAATGCTGTGACAGCTGATGTTGAGCATGCTATGAAGAGAAAGGTGACAGTACTTCCCTTGCGAAGTAGCAAGTAAGTTTGATCTAGATGGTTTTGGCAAGTAGAGCGGAGTTGCGAGCAGGATACTCAGATCAGCTCTAACACAGAGAGCGTCTGCGGCTTTCCCCAGACGTTTCCAGTTAGGAATCTTTTCACAGATAGTTTTCAGGAGACAGTACAGGATTTATGAACAAGTTAGATCAGAAGAGTACTGTAGTAAATTACAGGAAGGAATTTCCAGGCTTCAACCAACGAGGTACAAAAGCATGAACTGCTAAGTAGCAGAGCTACAAGCTAACAAAATTAATTAGTAGGTGGTGCTGGGTTACGTAGGGATACAAAGGTTGGATTTAAAGGTATACACACCAACCTGACAGATACTGACACTACCTATAATCTCTCTCTCTCTCTCTCTCTCTCTCTCTATATATATATATATATATATATATATATATATATATATATATATATATATATATATATATAAAAATATAGGTATAGATATATATTTCACACATAAAACACTGGATATATTTATAGTAATATGTATTAATAATTAACATTGGAATGTGAAATAATATTTCCTGTAAGGTTAGCACACTTGAGAAAATGCTATTGGGTTTGCACAATGTTGGATGTTTTTCACTTTTCGCTCTCCATTGAAGTCTATGGGAGAATATGTTAACGTGGTCGCGATATTGTAACTTTTGCTTTTTGCGTGTGTCAGATTAGTGCACAAATGAAAACATTTTACTTTCAACTTGTAATACACAAAGTAACTGACGGGTGCAAAAAGCCAAAGTCTGAGCACTGTTAGCACGCAAGTAGGATTGATAAATAGTGCTCCACTTGTAATCTAGCCCTATATTGGCTGGGCTTGCAGAGAGAGCAGACATCCTTATCTTTTTTTTCCTCTATACACCATGGTCTCCTTATCTCTGTCTGCATAGCAAGTGCTACTGAAAATTAATATTTTAGTGCAAATATCTTTCCCCTCTACCTGTGAGTGTAAACTCCTCTGCAGCTTCTTGTTTACATGGTTTTAATGTAGCCAATACTAAAGTACTGTAATCTTCGGTATAGGTGGGGATACAGCAGGTAAATGTAGCTATTTCAATTGACAAAATCAAGATAAAGGAACTATTTGTAAGCAATTTAATACACTCCAACAAGTAAAAATGGATTACTGGGAATGGATTAAAGAAGAGAAAATGTTTCAGTACACTGTCCCTTTAAATATATTAATTTTCCTATTAATTGCGGAAGCATATATACATAGCTAGAAATATGATTATTTTATATATATTTGTATATAGTGGAGATTTCCAGTTCTGTTTGTATACTGTATGCTGGAAGCTCTGCTTTTGCTTTGTATTTTTTATATTGAATATTAATTATTTAGCTATGTAAATGTAATAAATAAGTGTTTCTCTGAGTACTTATTATTTTCCTTTGATCTCCCTCAAGATATAGCTATCTGGAACTTGTAATTGCCTCACATTGCTCCTTGGATTAAAGAAATGTCATTTTACTTATGATCTCCCAACCAATTATATGCAAATGATCTCCTAAATAATTATATGCAATCTTGTGATCAAATGTTTATTTTCCTCTTTTGAATCATCTTTATCAGTGATTTAATTATAATTAGTGAATTAGTTTAACTTTATTTTGTCACAGGTTATTTGTTTATTTGAAATATTAATTCGTACATTAAACGGACATTGTACACTAGATTTTTCTTTGCATAAATGTTTTGTAGATGATCCATTTATTTAGCCCATCCATGAGTGTTTTTGTAACAATGTATAGTTTGCTTATTATTAATAACACTGTGCTGATTTTCAGACTCCTAACCAAGCTCCAAAGTTTTTTTTTGTTTTTTTTTTTAAATAAATGTTTTTTTTTAAAGTCATCAATTCTAGACAAAAATATAGGCCTGTAAAGTGTCCATAAATAACAGAACCCCCCCCCCCCCAAAAAAAAAAAACAACCCATAAAACATTAATATATATCTCAGTAGAGAAGATATAGCTGTGACAATTTTTTCCCCTACAACAGAGCGGGATAATTAAGCTTCATTACATCAGTTTGTAACAAATGTCATGACCTTATTTAAAGAAAATCCACATAGAAAAAATATATACAGGTATACCCCGCTCATACAGCGGGTTAGGGATTGGAGCCCCGCTGTAACGTGAAAACCGCCTTAAAGTGAAACAAGGCAGTTTTAGCTCTCTTTTCACTTGCCAGTGTTTTTAAAAACTTGAAAACTTGTTTGAACTAACAAATATTAGGGATGCAATAGTGCTACGTTTAGTTTAACACTAGCACAGCACAGTATTCAATTAGTATTCAATAAATACTGCACCTGTAAACAAGTGACAAATACTGTAGTAAAATTTGCCAGACTATAGCGCTGAGACACAGATTGCACTGTAATGATGTAAACAGAGTGAACTGCGCATAACAAAATGGTGCCAGTCACTTTTCTCGCAATCTCACGAAGATTACAGCACTGTTTCAAAATCCTTGGAGGTTGAACTTCAGCTCCACAAAGCGCTGCATTAGCGAAGCGCTGTAAAGTGAAGCGCTGTAAAGTGAGGTATTACCTGTATAGCTATTATCAGGTATTCAAAGTTGGCTCAAAGTTTATAAATTAAATCCGAGTGCGTGAGGGGGGAAGGGGATAAAAAAAATTTAGGTAAAAATATAACAAATAGAGCAGTATAACGTTTAACAATTAATTCCTAGATTTTGAAGAGGGGTCATAAGTTGTCTTGGAGAGTTGCTCTCATTTCTCATTTTTTACAAAATTTGTTATTACGAGATTCTGTATCATTAGAGCTATCAAGTTGTTTAATTATTAATTGGGTTTGCATTAGAAAAGTTAGATTATTAATGGCTGGTTCTTTTTTACTCAATTCCTAAGAATAAGACACCTCACCCCTAAAATATTTGTATTAACAAACTCAGCGTTGTCTTGCTTGTTCCCCCTACTCAAAAGATAAAAAATATGTTTTATATCAAAAGTGAAGTTAGATCTTAACAGTTTCCTGAGCCAAAATTGAATATGTAGCCAGAACTGTTGTATTTTTGGGCAGCTCCAAAACATATGGACCAAATCAGCTCCGGGCGAACTACATCGGGGACATTTATTTTGCGAGTTGGGGTACCAGTTATTTAATCTAGCAAGGGATATATATATCTTGTTGATTAGTTTAAAGTTCAACTCCTGCCATGTTGCAGATAATGTGGCATTCTCAACATTCACTATGCTACATTTCAACATGTCCTCATCTATAGTCGGGAAATCAGATTGCCATCTTAAACATAAATTGTGAACATTAAGCTCACCAGTTTTGGCGAATAACATCTTATACCAATATTTAATAGAGTGCTTTCCCATTTTAAAAATATACAAGCCCATTCTTATACCTGGATGCGACCAAACCATGTTGAAATCTTTATTGATTTAGAAAAACCAATGACGCACTTGTAAATAGGCGTAGAAATCTGCGTTCCTGAGACCATAACAGTCTTTTAAAGTATCAAAAGTAAATACTCTGGGCGAATAATTTTCATTAAATTGCCATAAGTATATCAGCCCTTCATTAGCCCATCTGGAAAACAGTGTGTTATTAAGACCCCCAATAAATCAGGGGTTACCAGCAATAGGCAGTAGATCAAAAATATAGGGGTTAATTTTTAAGATAAAACTAATTAACTGCCAAGCTTTAATAGTATGGTATATAGTATTCCTTTTCTTGATTTTGTTGGGAATAAACTTATTGGGACAATGTAGTAGGGCAGGTAGGGTGAATGGATAAACCAATTTTTGTTCAACTTCCAAATATGCAATGTAGTCCCCTTCAATAAGCCAGTCCATTGCTACTTTAGCTAAACAAACACTATTATAGATGAGTAATACCGGGAGCGTTAGTCCCCCAAACTGTTTGAGTTGGGCTAGTTTTTCCAAAGCAACACGTCTGCCAGTCCCCCAAAGAAATATCCTAAAATAATTATCAAGGAGCATAGTGTCTTTTTTAGTTAGGAGAATAGGAATATTCTGAAATAGGTATAAAAGCTGAGAAAATCATTTTGATTAAATTAATTTTTGCAGTAATTAATAGGGGTAGATTTGCCCAATTTGTCAAATCTTGCTTAATTTTCACAAATAAGGGAGGATAATTTCATTTGTACCAACTTGCAGGGATTATACCTATTTTTATACCAATTTTTGGCACAAAATTGTATTAAAAGTGGGGCGCTACCAATTTTTATCCCAAGATATGTAATATATTCTACATCACTTTTAAAAGAGTACTATCATGTGTTGATCTCTTAATTTATAGTATTTCTGATTTAGAGGCATTGACTTTGTACCTGGAAAAGGAGCCAAATTCTGAAACTAAGTCTAAAATCAGGGGAATTTCTGTTTGCGTATTGTTAAAAAATAAAATCAGATCATCTGTGTATAACAGCAACTTAAGTCGTTTACCTCCAAGAGGCATCCCATTTAGTTCCCTCCTAAGAGCTATAGCCAAAGGTTCAATAGCTAGATTGAAGAGTAGCGGGGAGATCGGGCAACCCTGACGCGCCCCCTTGGCCATGGGAAAAGAATCTGTGAGAGATCCAATAATAAATATCACAGAGGAAGCTTTTGCATATATAATAATACAGTTTAAAAATTGATCTGCAAACCCATATTGACTCTTAGTAAAGAATAAGTGATCCCATGTAATTGAGTCAAACGCTTTTTGAGCATCAACAGAAAGAATAGCGAGGTCATGCATAATTTTAGTGCTATTCCGTTTGTTAAAATTTGAGTAAGAGTCTAATAATAAGAGAATTTTACGGATATTGGCAGAGGGGTTTCTGTGTGTCATAAAGCCAACTTGGTTCAAATGTATTAGAGGGTCAAGAGTCCTTTTGAGTCTTTGTGCTAAAATTGCCGTCAAAATTTTATAGTCCGTATATAGTAAGGAAATTGGACAATACAAATCCATTAACTCTGGGTCTTTGCCCTTTTTAGGTATTAGTGTAATCGTAGAGGCAGAGAAATAAGGGGATGGGATCTTTCCATCGAAGAAGTTCTCATTAAAGAGATTCAACAGGGTTGGAGTTATTTCAGTTTTTAAGATTTTATATAACTCACCAAGCAGTAGATCAGGGCCAAGGCTTTATCTAGTTTTAGTCTATCTATTGCCTGGGGAATTTCTTGTTCTAAGGTAGGCGCGTTTTAATCAGTGGCGGCTGGTGAATTTTTAGGATGGGGGTGCACAAGACCCTGCCCCTATTCGAAAGCCACGCCTCTTTGAAAAACACGCCCCTTTTTAAAACCACGCCCCTTTTAACAAGACACACCCATTTTTAAAAACCACACCCCTTTGTGAAAGTCACGCCCATCAAATGGCCCCACCCATTTGAACCAGCAGTGTTTTTGGTCATCGTCTTCTTGAAATATCCAGCCCCGGCCTGGGGGTAACTTCAACTGAAGTTTGTGACTAATTCCTCAACATTATTCTCAAGTATCTGCTGATATTGAGTGTAATCCATGAGACCCTCAACAATATTCCCAGTAGTACAGGTCTTTGGAGGTGGTCTGTGGGCTGTTTTTGACCGTTCTTATCATCCTTTGCCTATCCGATATTTTACTTGGCCTGCCACTTCTGCCCTTAACAAGAACTGTGCCTGTGGTCTTCCATATCCTCACCATGCTGACTATGTTCCTCACAGTGGACACTGACATCTTAAATCTATGCAATAACTTTTTGTAGCCTTCCTCTAAAGTTTCTAAACCATGATGTTGAACAATCTTTGTTTTTAGGTCATTTGAGAGTTGTTTTGTGGCCCCCATGTTACCACTCTTCAGAGGAGAGTCATAGAGAACAACTTGCAATTGGCCACCTTAAAACCTTTTCTCATGATTGGATACACCTGTCTATGAAGTTTAAGGCTTAATGGGCTCACCAAACCAATTTTGTCTTCCAATTAATCAGTGCTAGGTAGTTACAGGTATTCAAATCAACAAAATAACAAGGGTGCACAAATGTATGCACCTGTCTATTTTTCTTTTGATGCATATTGCACATTTTCTGTTAATCCAATAAACCTAATTTCAATACTGAATTTTTACAGTGTCCTTCATTTATTTGATAGATCAAAATGAAATTACTGATCCAAACAGCCAATTATTTATAACTGAAAATCATGGAAATTGTCAGAGGTGCCTAAACTTTTGCATACAACTGTATATGATTTCATGCACTCAAACTGTATTAAAGTAATGTACTCAGAGATATGAAATATATTTTTATGAAATGTAACTTCAATTATATATAAATACTATGCTCCAATACAGCTCACAGGCAGGATATCTAAAAAATATACAAAGGGAACATTTGTTAAAGTTTAAGCTTCAAAAGATTCTTTACTTCATCGCTTAATGAGATTAGATCTCTACAAACAAGATAACCATGTTACCTCTCTGGGGTGACAGAGAAACAATTCTGTACTTTAGTTCAGATATGCTCAATCTTCAGGAAAGTAATTATCCCTTGTATGATATACAAATGATGAGACTAACAATACTTTTGAAGGTCTGAATCCACATATACGTCTGGAAAGGTTTTCTAGCTCAGAATCGATCCAAGCATATAGAAGACAAAATTTCATATGAAATGACTTGTACCTAATTTTCATATAGTTTTATATACTCCTATACTTTATTAAGGAATGACTTCAAATATGGAATATATTTATATTAAAGTGGGATAATAAGGAAATATAAATATTGTTACAATAAATTAATCACTACAGAATTCTAATTAAATGCAATGTAATATCAGAATATGAAATGATTAATCAATTGATTTCAAATAGTTAATACTATAGTATAGCTGATTATTAGTATCATACTAACTAAGTATTAAATTACAATCCTTTTAAGTCTCCCAATATTTAATGAATCATCGCGTTCATCATGTCCTCGAAGTGAAAGCTCAAATGCGCCGGAAAATAGAATACAATTCATAATTTGGGAAAGAACATAACGATTTGTGGTTACTTGATGTTTGTGTTTTTTAACATTCAAACAATATGCACTGACAAGTTGTTGGCGAATATCAATCCTTCATAGCAAATTAAACTCTAATGGGGAGTAAAAATGTGATTAGTAGCAATTATTTATATTTTTGGAGTTAAATGTGATAAATCGGCGACACCATAACTCACCCAACTTGAATCACCACTTTGTTTTTCAAACAGGAGACAATAAAAACAAGATCCTGTTTGCAAAATGACTATTAAGTTAATCTCTTAAGATATTATCAGTAGGAAGTATATATATATATATATATATTTATATATATATATTTATAATATTTAATATTATGACCATGTCTAATATTTAAATTAATATACAAGAATCCATACTCTTCAGTATACCCATGTCTAGTGTTAAAATATACATGCTCAGTTAAATTATATAATAACATATATATTAACCAAATGATTAATCAAAGCTGCGAAATAATAAGTATCTTGAATGTACACTAAGTAAAGAAAATATGAGAGAGTAGATCTATAAATGCTGTCTAAGTCCAAAACTGGTGCTACCCTTATTTAGATTTATGAAAAATAAATTTTAGAAAGAGAAATATTCAAATTATATGTTAGTAATTTGAAAAAAGCAAGGGATTCAAAGAGCACACAGAACGACTGTTATTTAAAATATATTCCAATTTATTTTCCCAAACACATATAGTGAGTTACTAAATTTGGCCAGGCCAGGCAAAAGTAACCTAAGTTTAAAAAAGAACAAATCAAGGTAAAATAGAAATGAAGAGTTAACTGCCTAAGCATACGTATGCTAATTTCTATCTCAAGAAGCTAACATCACAGGGTATATATTATATGCATATATATTATTGTATACACAGCTAGTCAAGCGTGCAAATATCACACTGTGAAACATAAGATAGAAGGGTATACTTCATTAGAAAGACAAAGCAAGATGAGAGCATATACAGGCTTAAAGATATACAATTCACAGCCTATTAATCAAACGATGCATACACTTATCAGATTAAAGCAAGAATTGTCCGTATAATGAAATACGTATACACAAGTTCCATGTGTGACAAGGTGTAGGAAATAATATCCTTGTAAAACAGGCAAACTTAGCTTTATGTTTGGTAACCTCTTAGCGGGTGCACCGCTCACACGAAGCCTGTATGTTTGCGTCTGACGTCACAAGAGAGGAGTTTCCCAGTTGTCACCGAAATCCAATCCGTGGCTTGTTCGCAAAGGGGTGTGTATGTAGGCTCGGCAAGCGGCTGATGAGAAAAAGAAGAACCAGGCTTCTCCGAAAGCTTTGCAGCAAATGCCGTCTGTTTCAAGAAGTATCATAAAAAACATACACACTTTCCACCACTTGCATTTACTTGTGTTATAGCTGATAGCTGATAGATGAGATGACTCTGTGTCCGGCTATACTGGAAAGAAACCAGGTCTCCCCTCAGCGCTGCTCACTGAAAAGCCGTTACTCTCTACCAAGATGTACCGTCACTTGAAGCGCAGCTCTCCCAACTGCTTAAATCACTTGCACCGTTGCAGGAAATAAAGAGAGATTAGGTTGAGTTCTCCATCTCACAGTTTACTGCCCAAAAGGAAATAGATAGGGCAGCACTCCATTCTAAACTGGTATATGATAGCCATGCGAGCTAGAAAACCATATTTTAACCAAGAAATGTTCATGAAAATACAGGAGTTAAGTCGACCTTGCTCCTGAAACAACACCCATAAGTGTTGCAAACACAACAATACCAACGACCGTTTCACCCCCACAGCCAGTGTGTGTCTCAGGGGTTCATCAGGGTATACTCTTGAATGTACATTTATGAAAATATATTCCTGGATTTAAAGAACCTTCCACTTTATAGAGAAATAAAACCACATCTCAATTATTGTTGCCCTAGCCCCCAGTGTTCGATATTAGGCAATGCAGCCAAAGGCTGTGGCAACATTAAGATAAATACACCAACATTTTACTTTCTACAAAAGAAGATTATTTCTATTACACTAGTGCTTAATAATTAACTTCAAAGGTAAAGATTAAAACAGAATGTTGATAACTCAAGTACAATTTTTGTAAATTAAGTCAATCCGCCTGTCTTTTTTTGAGGCAAATAAATCAATAACATTTTCAGTGAATGTAGGCATGTCATTGATCAATTGTTTTTCAATTGTGAGCATGGCTAGAGCAGTCAGTCTTTCCTCAGTCATGGTGCTCCTTAGAAATGTCTTAACTCGTTTTAAAGTTGAGAAACATCTCTCAGCCTCAGCAGTTGTCACGGGAATAGTCGAAATAATTTGCAACAGTTTGTAGGTCTCCGAAAAAGTACTGTCCAAGTTATTTTCTATTACAAACTGTAGAAGACTGATGGCACCATTCATATTTCGGAAATCTGGTCTTCTGTAAATTACTCCTAGTTCCGTTTTCAGGCGATCTTTCTGTAATATGTCATAAACCGCTGATGTTTGTTCAAGAAGCTGATTTGGAAAATTTTTCTCGTAATCTGCAAATTTTTCCGCTTGGAGGAGAGAAACAGCCGAGTAGTGAGTTATAAAAGAAAATCTATCTTTTACTTGATTCGTGATAACATCGCATATCTCTTTAGCTGCCACAGTCTGAGTAATGTGAATATTTTCTCTCTTCCTTTTCCTTGATGTTTCCTCTGTTTCTGATATCGTCATGATCACTGTGTCCATTCTTTTCCTTTCGTTTTCCATTGTCTGCTGGAAAGTGTTAACATGTTTTCGAATAAGTGCCGCGTCTGTTAGTGTTTTCTGAAGTTGGTTGTATAACACATCTACATGTGGCATAATATTGTTAAAAACTGAAAGCCAAAACACAAATACCGAGTCTTGTAACATACGCCGAATAGCCCCTGCTTGATTTATTGCTATTTCTTTTTTCGATGTTGACTCTATTTTTTCCATACATTCAATTAACTGTTCCCTGTTTTCAAACACTGTATTGACGGTTCGACTCTTGAAATTCCACCTGGTGGCTGAACCATGAGGTATCCTTCTTCTAACAGTTTCATCTAGAATAGCTATCCGTTGTGGCGAGTTACTAAAAAAGTTAGTAATGTCACTTAGGTTAGAAAAAAATACTCGAACTTGTTGATTCTGACTGCTTGCTTGGCTGACAATCAAATTGAGTTGATGTGCGTAGCAATGCACAAAATGTGCATTCTTGTAGGTACGTTTAATTATAGCCTGAACACCTGCATGCTGACCACTCATCACGCTTGCACCGTCGTAACTCTGTGATATCAATTTTTCTGGGTTGTCTATAACTTTTTCCAAATTATTCTGGATACATGTAGCTATAGATTCTGCATCATGTCCAGCTGGATTAGTGAATTCCCAGAATCTCTCAACCGGTTGACCGTTACCTATAATGTATCGAAAAACAACAACCAATTGGAAGGCAGATGAAACATCAGTTGTTTCATCTGCTATCACTGCTACAAAACTTGCTTTTGAGATTTCCTTTTTTATTTGGTTCTGGCAAACAGTAAGCATACAGTCTAATAAATCGTTTTGAATTTCTTTTGACGTTCCTTTAAAAACAGTGGCACTAGCAAGATGTTCTTTTAGAGATGCATCAAGTTCTGCTGAGAAGTTTATAAGACCTCTGAAAATGCCTGGATTTAATGAATCCTCGCGTTCATCATGTCCTCGAAGTGCAAGTTCAAATGCGCCGCAAAATAAAATACAATTAATTATTTTCGAAAGAACATAACGATTTTTCGTTACTTGCTCATTATGTTTTTTAATATTTAAACGATATGCACTGTCAAGTTGTTGTCGAATATCAACCCTTCCTAACAAATTAAACTCTAATGTGGAGTTTAAATGTGATTGGGAGCAACTATGTTTATTTATTTTTTGACTTAAATGTGATAAATCGGCGACACCAGAACTCACCCAGCTTGATTCACCACTTTGTTTTGCAAACAGGAGACAATAAAAACAAAAGAGCCTGTTAGATAATTCACAGCCACAAATCCATGGATATTTATCATATACCTCGGGTTTGAATTCTCTTCTGAAATCTCTAGTTTTACATTTTGTTACCTGGGTAAGGTTAAGCCTAGGTGTTGGCCGGAGCATTTTAATTTCCATTTTTCTTTCCATGGGCAATGTTGAAAAATGTAATTGCTTTAGCTCAGACACACTAATTTTACTAAGTGCCATCTTAACTCTTAGTTTACACACAAAGAACAGTCCTTTGCTGTTATAAAATATATAACTTGTACCGTTGTACGTAAGTAGTTTTGCTGTTATAATATATATATAACTTTTAGACAACGTAGTTTTGCTGTTATAATATATATAACTTTTAGACAAGTAGTTTTGATGTTATAAAATATAAAACTTGTAGGTTAGTAGCTTTGCAGCTGTTATAAATGATACAACTTGTAGGTAATTAGCTTTGCAGCTGTTATAAAATATACAACTTGTAGGTAAGTAGTTTTGCAGCTGTTATAAAATATATGACTTGTAGGTAATTAGCTTTTCAGCTGATATAAAATATAGAACTTGTAGGTAAGTAGTTTTGCTGTTCTAAAATATATAAGTTATAGGTAAAAAGTTTTGCTGTTCTAAAATATATAACTTGTAGGTAAAAAGTTTTGCTGTTCTAAAATATATAACTTGTAGGTAAAAAGTTTTGCTGTTCTAAAATATATAACTTGTAGGTAAAAAGTTTTGCTGTTCTAAAATATCTAACTGTAGGTAAGCTTTTTTCTTGTTATAAAATATATAACTATATGCAGGTTTAATGCCTATCTGCAGTAGTTAACTACTTTGTAAAAAAACTATGAAAATAATTAACAACTAAAATACTTTGATAGTATTCTAATTATAGCAAGCAGCAGCCGCGACAGCCGTCAACGGTCAACTGTCTAAAACAAGTAGGCCAGTCGTTTGGCGTTTTTTATGGAATATATAACTTGTAGGTAATTAGCTTTACAGCTGATATAAAATATAGAACTTGTAGGTAAGTACTTTTGGTGTTCTAAAATATATAACTTGCAGGTAAAAAGTTTTGCTGTTCTAAAATATCTAACTTGTAGGTAAGTAGTTTTGCTGTTCTAAAATATCTAACTTGTAGGTAAGTATTTTTGCTGTTCTAAAATAGATAACTTGTAGGTAAAAAGTTTTGCTGTTCTAAAATATATACCTTGGAGGTAAAAAGTTTTGCTGTTCTAAAATATCTAACTGTAGGTAAGCTTTTTTCTTGTTATAAAATATATAACTATATGCAGGTTTAATGCCTATCTGCAGTCTGCAGCAGTTAACTACTTTGTAAAAAACTATGAAAATAATTAACAACTAAAATACTTTGATAGTATTCTTATTATAGCAAGCAGCAGCCGCGACAGCCGTCAACGGTCAACTGTCTAAAACAAGTAGGCCAGTCGTTTGGCGTTTTTTATGGAATATATAACTTGTAGGTAATTAGCTTTACAGCTGATATAAAATATAGAACTTGTAGGTAAGTACTTTTGCTGTTCTAAAATATATAACTTGCAGGTAAAAAGTTTTGCTGTTCTAAAATATCTAACTTGTAGGTAAGTAGTTTTGCTGTTCTAAAATATCTAACTTGTAGGTAAGTATTTTTGCTGTTCTAAAATAGATAACTTGTAGGTAAAAAGTTTTGCTGTTCTAAAATATATACCTTGGAGGTAAAAAGTTTTGCTGTTCTAAAATATCTAACTGTAGGTAAGCTTTTTTCTTGTTATAAAATATATAACTATATGCAGGTTTAATGCCTATCTGCAGTCTGCAGCAGTTAACTACTTTGTAAAAAAAATATGAAAATAATTAACAACTAAAATACTTTGATAGTATTCTAATTATAGCAAGCAGCAGCCGCCACAGCCGTCAACGGTCAACTGTCTAAAACTAGTAGGCCAGTCGTTTGGCGTTTTTTATGGAATATATAACTTGTAGGTAATTAGCTTTACAGCTGATATACAATATAGAACTTGTAGGTAAGTACTTTTGCTGTTCTAAAATATATAACTTGCAGGTAAAAAGTTTTGCTGTTCTAAAATATCTAACTTGTAGGTAAGTAGTTTTGCTGTTCTAAAATATCTAACTTGTAGGTAAGTAGTTTTGCTGTTCTAAAATAGATAACTTGTAGGTAAAAAGTTTTGCTGTTCTAAAATATATACCTTGGAGGTAAAAAGTTTTGCTGTTCTAAAATATCTAACTGTAGGTAAGCTTTTTTCTTGTTATAAAATATATAACTATATGCAGGTTTAATGCCTATCTGCAGTCTGCAGCAGTTAACTACTTTGTAAAAAAAATATGAAAATAATTAACAACTAAAATACTTTGATAGTATTCTAATTATAGCAAGCAGCAGCCGCGACAGCCGTCAACGGTCAACTGTCTAAAACTAGTAGGCCAGTCGTTTGGCGTTTTTTATGGAATATATAACTTGTAGGTAATTAGCTTTACAGCTGATATCAAATATAGAACTTGTAGGTAAGTACTTTTGCTGTTCTAAAATATATAACTTGCAGGTAAAAAGTTTTGCTGTTCTAAAATATCTAACTTGTAGGTAAGTAGTTTTGCTGTTCTAAAATATCTAACTTGTAGGTAAGTATTTTTGCTGTTCTAAAATAGATAACTTGTAGGTAAAAAGTTTTGCTGTTCTAAAATATATACCTTGGAGGTAAAAAGTTTTTCTGTTCTAAAATATCTAACTGTAGGTAAGCTTTTTTCTTGTTATAAAATATATAACTATATGCAGGTTTAATGCCTATCTGCAGTCTGCAGCAGTTAACTACTTTGTAAAAAAAATATGAAAATAATTAACAACTAAAATACTTTGATAGTATTCTAATTATAGCAAGCAGCAGCCGCGACAGCCGTCAACGGTCAACTGTCTAAAACTAGTAGGCCAGTCGTTTGGCGTTTTTTATGGAATATATAACTTGTAGGTAATTAGCTTTACAGCTGATATAAAATATAGAACTTGTAGGTAAGTACTTTTGCTGTTCTAAAATATATAACTTGCAGGTAAAAAGTTTTGCTGTTCTAAAATATCTAACTTGTAGGTAAGTAGTTTTGCTGTTCTAAAATATCTAACTTGTAAGTAAGTATTTTTGCTGTTCAAAAATAGATAACTTGTAGGTAAAAAGTTTTGCTGTTCTAAAATATATACCTTGGAGGTAAAAAGTTTTGCTGTTCTAAAATATCTAACTGTAGGTAAGCTTTTTTCTTGTTATAAAATATATAACTATATGCAGGTTTAATGCCTAGCTGCAGTCTGCAGCAGTTAACTACTTTGTAAAAAAATATGAAAATAATTAACAACTAAAATACTTTGATAGTATTCTAATTATAGCAAGCAACAGCCGCGACAGCCGTCAACGGTCAACTGTCTAAAACTAGTAGGCCAGTCGTTTGGCGTTTTTTATGGAATATATAACTTGTAGGTAATTAGCTTTACAGCTGATATCAAATATAGAACTTGTAGGTAAGTACTTTTGCTGTTCTAAAATATCTAACTTGTAGGTAAGTAGTTTTGCTGTTCTAAAATATCTAACTTGTAGGTAAGTATTTTTGCTGTTCTTAAATAGATAACTTGTAGGTAAAAAGATTTGCTGTTCTAAAATATATAACTTGTAGGTAAAAAGTTTTGCTGTTCTAAAATATCTAACTTGTAGTTAAGAAGTATTTTTGTTGTTATAAAATATATAACTATATCTATGCAGGTTTACTGCCTATCTGCAGGCTAAAGCAGTTAACTGCTTTTTAAAAAACTAGGAAAAAAATTAAAAACTTTTATAGTATTATTATATTTACAACAAGCAGCAGCCGCGACAGCCGTCAACGGTCAACTAGTAAATGTAAATTATGTAATTAAAACTACTCTGCTGCTCAGGCCTCTCAGTCTCTCTGTGACAGTCCAGACTGTGTAAAATACTGTACAGTACTGTACTCAAGATCTCTAAAATTAGTATGCTGGCTGTGTTATTTAAACTAGTAAATTTAAATAAGTTTTACAAAAAAAAATTCTAAACTGTCCACTCTCTATCTCTAGTCTAGAGTCTAGTCTAAAAAATTATTAATTAAATATGGTCTCCAGGCTCTCCCTGAGTCCTACTTAACTCCTCTCTACTCTGTCTTGTCTCAGTCTATGGCTGCTCTGCACTGCAGGCCTCTGTACTGTGTAGCTGGCCTGCCCCTGGCACCTTGGTCAACTTCTGGCTGTTGCTGTAGTGAGCGTCAGAGAAAAAACTAACTCTATCTATCTAACTGCCTCCTGCCTCACCCTCAGGCCTCAGCCTGCCTGCTGCCGCTAACTAATCTAAGTAACTAAGTAACTGTAAGTGAGTCCTCAAGTCAGTAGTCAGATGAAACTGAGATGGGAATCCTGGGATGGATAATAATTGCTGCTGGATAATTAATGCCAAATATTTATATAAGTAGTATAATATGATTGATATCTCAGAGAGTCAGACTCAAAATATCGCCAGAGCGGGCAGACAGTGTCACTCAGAGTCTCAGAACAAGACAACACAAATTGAGCTCCTCTCAGCTCAACGACTATCTCCGCAATGAGATTTCGCGCCGTTGAGCTGGGAGGAGCGTCTCAAGCGTCATCACGTGACTGTTAGTGATGACGCTCAGACTCGGCTCTTCTCCTGTGTCACTGGCTGCTGCCTGGGCTCGCTCTTAACGCCTCCCACCCCTCGCACAGGCTGAAGTGTGCGATCAGCCGTCTAAGGGGATGAGGAGGCTGGGAGCTGCGCAGCAGCCAAATTTAGCATGCGCACAGACACAGTGCCATAGATTCTCTATCGCACGTGCGCTTAGGGACTGGATAAGTGTACAGCAGTACAGTGGCTGGGTGTGTGACTGTCACTGTGATGATGTCAGTGGCGGCTGGTGAATTTTTAGGATGGGGGTGCACAAGACCCTGCCCCTATTCGAAAGCCACGCCTCTTTGAAAAACACGCCCCTTTTTAAAACCACGCCCCTTTTAACAAGACACACCCATTTTTAAAAACCACACCCCTTTGTGAAAGTCACGCCCATCAAATGGCCCCACCCATTTGAACCAGCAGTGTTTTTGGTCATCGTCTTCTTGAAATATCCAGCCCCGGCCTGGGGGTAACTTCAACTGAAGTTTGTGACTAATTCCTCAACATTATTCTCAAGTATCTGCTGATATTGAGTGTAATCCATGAGACCCTCAACAATATTCCCAGTAGTACAGGTCTTTGGAGGTGGTCTGTGGGCTGTTTTTGACCGTTCTTATCATCCTTTGCCTATCCGATATTTTACTTGGCCTGCCACTTCTGCCCTTAACAAGAACTGTGCCTGTGGTCTTCCATATCCTCACCATGCTGACTATGTTCCTCACAGTGGACACTGACATCTTAAATCTATGCAATAACTTTTTGTAGCCTTCCTCTAAAGTTTCTAAACCATGATGTTGAACAATCTTTGTTTTTAGGTCATTTGAGAGTTGTTTTGTGGCCCCCATGTTACCACTCTTCAGAGGAGAGTCATAGAGAACAACTTGCAATTGGCCACCTTAAAACCTTTTCTCATGATTGGATACACCTGTCTATGAAGTTTAAGGCTTAATGGGCTCACCAAACCAATTTTGTCTTCCAATTAATCAGTGCTAGGTAGTTACAGGTATTCAAATCAACAAAATAACAAGGGTGCACAAATGTATGCACCTGTCTATTTTTCTTTTGATGCATATTGCACATTTTCTGTTAATCCAATAAACCTAATTTCAATACTGAATTTTTACAGTGTCCTTCATTTATTTGATAGATCAAAATGAAATTACTGATCCAAACAGCCAATTATTTATAACTGAAAATCATGGAAATTGTCAGAGGTGCCTAAACTTTTGCATACAACTGTATATGATTTCATGCACTCAAACTGTATTAAAGTAATGTACTCAGAGATATGAAATATATTTTTATGAAATGTAACTTCAATTATATATAAATACTATGCTCCAATACAGCTCACAGGCAGGATATCTAAAAAATATACAAAGGGAACATTTGTTAAAGTTTAAGCTTCAAAAGATTCTTTACTTCATCGCTTAATGAGATTAGATCTCTACAAACAAGATAACCATGTTACCTCTCTGGGGTGACAGAGAAACAATTCTGTACTTTAGTTCAGATATGCTCAATCTTCAGGAAAGTAATTATCCCTTGTATGATATACAAATGATGAGACTAACAATACTTTTGAAGGTCTGAATCCACATATACGTCTGGAAAGGTTTTCTAGCTCAGAATCGATCCAAGCATATAGAAGACAAAATTTCATATGAAATGACTTGTACCTAATTTTCATATAGTTTTATATACTCCTATACTTTATTAAGGAATGACTTCAAATATGGAATATATTTATATTAAAGTGGGATAATAAGGAAATATAAATATTGTTACAATAAATTAATCACTACAGAATTCTAATTAAATGCAATGTAATATCAGAATATGAAATGATTAATCAATTGATTTCAAATAGTTAATACTATAGTATAGCTGATTATTAGTATCATACTAACTAAGTATTAAATTACAATCCTTTTAAGTCTCCCAATATTTAATGAATCATCGCGTTCATCATGTCCTCGAAGTGAAAGCTCAAATGCGCCGGAAAATAGAATACAATTCATAATTTGGGAAAGAACATAACGATTTGTGGTTACTTGATGTTTGTGTTTTTTAACATTCAAACAATATGCACTGACAAGTTGTTGGCGAATATCAATCCTTCATAGCAAATTAAACTCTAATGGGGAGTAAAAATGTGATTAGTAGCAATTATTTATATTTTTGGAGTTAAATGTGATAAATCGGCGACACCATAACTCACCCAACTTGAATCACCACTTTGTTTTTCAAACAGGAGACAATAAAAACAAGATCCTGTTTGCAAAATGACTATTAAGTTAATCTCTTAAGATATTATCAGTAGGAAGTATATATATATATATATATATATTTATATATATATATTTATAATATTTAATATTATGACCATGTCTAATATTTAAATTAATATACAAGAATCCATACTCTTCAGTATACCCATGTCTAGTGTTAAAATATACATGCTCAGTTAAATTATATAATAACATATATATTAACCAAATGATTAATCAAAGCTGCGAAATAATAAGTATCTTGAATGTACACTAAGTAAAGAAAATATGAGAGAGTAGATCTATAAATGCTGTCTAAGTCCAAAACTGGTGCTACCCTTATTTAGATTTATGAAAAATAAATTTTAGAAAGAGAAATATTCAAATTATATGTTAGTAATTTGAAAAAAGCAAGGGATTCAAAGAGCACACAGAACGACTGTTATTTAAAATATATTCCAATTTATTTTCCCAAACACATATAGTGAGTTACTAAATTTGGCCAGGCCAGGCAAAAGTAACCTAAGTTTAAAAAAGAACAAATCAAGGTAAAATAGAAATGAAGAGTTAACTGCCTAAGCATACGTATGCTAATTTCTATCTCAAGAAGCTAACATCACAGGGTATATATTATATGCATATATATTATTGTATACACAGCTAGTCAAGCGTGCAAATATCACACTGTGAAACATAAGATAGAAGGGTATACTTCATTAGAAAGACAAAGCAAGATGAGAGCATATACAGGCTTAAAGATATACAATTCACAGCCTATTAATCAAACGATGCATACACTTATCAGATTAAAGCAAGAATTGTCCGTATAATGAAATACGTATACACAAGTTCCATGTGTGACAAGGTGTAGGAAATAATATCCTTGTAAAACAGGCAAACTTAGCTTTATGTTTGGTAACCTCTTAGCGGGTGCACCGCTCACACGAAGCCTGTATGTTTGCGTCTGACGTCACAAGAGAGGAGTTTCCCAGTTGTCACCGAAATCCAATCCGTGGCTTGTTCGCAAAGGGGTGTGTATGTAGGCTCGGCAAGCGGCTGATGAGAAAAAGAAGAACCAGGCTTCTCCGAAAGCTTTGCAGCAAATGCCGTCTGTTTCAAGAAGTATCATAAAAAACATACACACTTTCCACCACTTGCATTTACTTGTGTTATAGCTGATAGCTGATAGATGAGATGACTCTGTGTCCGGCTATACTGGAAAGAAACCAGGTCTCCCCTCAGCGCTGCTCACTGAAAAGCCGTTACTCTCTACCAAGATGTACCGTCACTTGAAGCGCAGCTCTCCCAACTGCTTAAATCACTTGCACCGTTGCAGGAAATAAAGAGAGATTAGGTTGAGTTCTCCATCTCACAGTTTACTGCCCAAAAGGAAATAGATAGGGCAGCACTCCATTCTAAACTGGTATATGATAGCCATGCGAGCTAGAAAACCATATTTTAACCAAGAAATGTTCATGAAAATACAGGAGTTAAGTCGACCTTGCTCCTGAAACAACACCCATAAGTGTTGCAAACACAACAATACCAACGACCGTTTCACCCCCACAGCCAGTGTGTGTCTCAGGGGTTCATCAGGGTATACTCTTGAATGTACATTTATGAAAATATATTCCTGGATTTAAAGAACCTTCCACTTTATAGAGAAATAAAACCACATCTCAATTATTGTTGCCCTAGCCCCCAGTGTTCGATATTAGGCAATGCAGCCAAAGGCTGTGGCAACATTAAGATAAATACACCAACATTTTACTTTCTACAAAAGAAGATTATTTCTATTACACTAGTGCTTAATAATTAACTTCAAAGGTAAAGATTAAAACAGAATGTTGATAACTCAAGTACAATTTTTGTAAATTAAGTCAATCCGCCTGTCTTTTTTTGAGGCAAATAAATCAATAACATTTTCAGTGAATGTAGGCATGTCATTGATCAATTGTTTTTCAATTGTGAGCATGGCTAGAGCAGTCAGTCTTTCCTCAGTCATGGTGCTCCTTAGAAATGTCTTAACTCGTTTTAAAGTTGAGAAACATCTCTCAGCCTCAGCAGTTGTCACGGGAATAGTCGAAATAATTTGCAACAGTTTGTAGGTCTCCGAAAAAGTACTGTCCAAGTTATTTTCTATTACAAACTGTAGAAGACTGATGGCACCATTCATATTTCGGAAATCTGGTCTTCTGTAAATTACTCCTAGTTCCGTTTTCAGGCGATCTTTCTGTAATATGTCATAAACCGCTGATGTTTGTTCAAGAAGCTGATTTGGAAAATTTTTCTCGTAATCTGCAAATTTTTCCGCTTGGAGGAGAGAAACAGCCGAGTAGTGAGTTATAAAAGAAAATCTATCTTTTACTTGATTCGTGATAACATCGCATATCTCTTTAGCTGCCACAGTCTGAGTAATGTGAATATTTTCTCTCTTCCTTTTCCTTGATGTTTCCTCTGTTTCTGATATCGTCATGATCACTGTGTCCATTCTTTTCCTTTCGTTTTCCATTGTCTGCTGGAAAGTGTTAACATGTTTTCGAATAAGTGCCGCGTCTGTTAGTGTTTTCTGAAGTTGGTTGTATAACACATCTACATGTGGCATAATATTGTTAAAAACTGAAAGCCAAAACACAAATACCGAGTCTTGTAACATACGCCGAATAGCCCCTGCTTGATTTATTGCTATTTCTTTTTTCGATGTTGACTCTATTTTTTCCATACATTCAATTAACTGTTCCCTGTTTTCAAACACTGTATTGACGGTTCGACTCTTGAAATTCCACCTGGTGGCTGAACCATGAGGTATCCTTCTTCTAACAGTTTCATCTAGAATAGCTATCCGTTGTGGCGAGTTACTAAAAAAGTTAGTAATGTCACTTAGGTTAGAAAAAAATACTCGAACTTGTTGATTCTGACTGCTTGCTTGGCTGACAATCAAATTGAGTTGATGTGCGTAGCAATGCACAAAATGTGCATTCTTGTAGGTACGTTTAATTATAGCCTGAACACCTGCATGCTGACCACTCATCACGCTTGCACCGTCGTAACTCTGTGATATCAATTTTTCTGGGTTGTCTATAACTTTTTCCAAATTATTCTGGATACATGTAGCTATAGATTCTGCATCATGTCCAGCTGGATTAGTGAATTCCCAGAATCTCTCAACCGGTTGACCGTTACCTATAATGTATCGAAAAACAACAACCAATTGGAAGGCAGATGAAACATCAGTTGTTTCATCTGCTATCACTGCTACAAAACTTGCTTTTGAGATTTCCTTTTTTATTTGGTTCTGGCAAACAGTAAGCATACAGTCTAATAAATCGTTTTGAATTTCTTTTGACGTTCCTTTAAAAACAGTGGCACTAGCAAGATGTTCTTTTAGAGATGCATCAAGTTCTGCTGAGAAGTTTATAAGACCTCTGAAAATGCCTGGATTTAATGAATCCTCGCGTTCATCATGTCCTCGAAGTGCAAGTTCAAATGCGCCGCAAAATAAAATACAATTAATTATTTTCGAAAGAACATAACGATTTTTCGTTACTTGCTCATTATGTTTTTTAATATTTAAACGATATGCACTGTCAAGTTGTTGTCGAATATCAACCCTTCCTAACAAATTAAACTCTAATGTGGAGTTTAAATGTGATTGGGAGCAACTATGTTTATTTATTTTTTGACTTAAATGTGATAAATCGGCGACACCAGAACTCACCCAGCTTGATTCACCACTTTGTTTTGCAAACAGGAGACAATAAAAACAAAAGAGCCTGTTAGATAATTCACAGCCACAAATCCATGGATATTTATCATATACCTCGGGTTTGAATTCTCTTCTGAAATCTCTAGTTTTACATTTTGTTACCTGGGTAAGGTTAAGCCTAGGTGTTGGCCGGAGCATTTTAATTTCCATTTTTCTTTCCATGGGCAATGTTGAAAAATGTAATTGCTTTAGCTCAGACACACTAATTTTACTAAGTGCCATCTTAACTCTTAGTTTACACACAAAGAACAGTCCTTTGCTGTTATAAAATATATAACTTGTACCGTTGTACGTAAGTAGTTTTGCTGTTATAATATATATATAACTTTTAGACAACGTAGTTTTGCTGTTATAATATATATAACTTTTAGACAAGTAGTTTTGATGTTATAAAATATAAAACTTGTAGGTTAGTAGCTTTGCAGCTGTTATAAATGATACAACTTGTAGGTAATTAGCTTTGCAGCTGTTATAAAATATACAACTTGTAGGTAAGTAGTTTTGCAGCTGTTATAAAATATATGACTTGTAGGTAATTAGATTTTCAGCTGATATAAAATATAGAACTTGTAGGTAAGTAGTTTTGCTGTTCTAAAATATATAAGTTATAGGTAAAAAGTTTTGCTGTTCTAAAATATATAACTTGTAGGTAAAAAGTTTTGCTGTTCTAAAATATATAACTTGTAGGTAAAAAGTTTTGCTGTTCTAAAATATATAACTTGTAGGTAAAAAGTTTTGCTGTTCTAAAATATCTAACTGTAGGTAAGCTTTTTTCTTGTTATAAAATATATAACTATATGCAGGTTTAATGCCTATCTGCAGTCTGCAGTAGTTAACTACTTTGTAAAAAACTATGAAAATAATTAACAACTAAAATACTTTGATAGTATTCTAATTATAGCAAGCAGCAGCCGCGACAGCCGTCAACGGTCAACTGTCTAAAACAAGTAGGCCAGTCGTTTGGCGTTTTTTATGGAATATATAACTTGTAGGTAATTAGCTTTACAGCTGATATAAAATATAGAACTTGTAGGTAAGTACTTTTGGTGTTCTAAAATATATAACTTGCAGGTAAAAAGTTTTGCTGTTCTAAAATATCTAACTTGTAGGTAAGTAGTTTTGCTGTTCTAAAATATCTAACTTGTAGGTAAGTATTTTTGCTGTTCTAAAATAGATAACTTGTAGGTAAAAAGTTTTGCTGTTCTAAAATATATACCTTGGAGGTAAAAAGTTTTGCTGTTCTAAAATATCTAACTGTAGGTAAGCTTTTTTCTTGTTATAAAATATATAACTATATGCAGGTTTAATGCCTATCTGCAGTCTGCAGCAGTTAACTACTTTGTAAAAAAAATATGAAAATAATTAACAACTAAAATACTTTGATAGTATTCTAATTATAGCAAGCAGCAGCCGCGACAGCCGTCAACGGTCAACTGTCTAAAACTAGTAGGCTAGTCGTTTGGCGTTTTTTATGGAATATATAACTTGTAGGTAATTAGCTTTACAGCTGATATAAAATATAGAACTTGTAGGTAAGTACTTTTGGTGTTCTAAAATATATAACTTGCAGGTAAAAAGTTTTGCTGTTCTAAAATATCTAACTTGTAGGTAAGTAGTTTTGCTGTTCTAAAATATCTAACTTGTAGGTAAGTATTTTTGCTGTTCTAAAATAGATAACTTGTAGGTAAAAAGTTTTGCTGTTCTAAAATATATACCTTGGAGGTAAAAAGTTTTGCTGTTCTAAAATATCTAACTGTAGGTAAGCTTTTTTCTTGTTATAAAATATATAACTATATGGAGGTTTAATGCCTATCTGCAGTCTGCAGCAGTTAACTACTTTGTAAAAAACTATGAAAATAATTAACAACTAAAATACTTTGATAGTATTCTTATTATAGCAAGCAGCAGCCGCGACAGCCGTCAACGGTCAACTGTCTAAAACAAGTAGGCCAGTCGTTTGGCGTTTTTTATGGAATATATAACTTGTAGGTAATTAGCTTTACAGCTGATATAAAATATAGAACTTGTAGGTAAGTACTTTTGCTGTTCTAAAATATATAACTTGCAGGTAAAAAGTTTTGCTGTTCTAAAATATCTAACTTGTAGGTAAGTAGTTTTGCTGTTCTAAAATATCTAACTTGTAGGTAAGTAGTTTTGCTGTTCTAAAATAGATAACTTGTAGGTAAAAAGTTTTGCTGTTCTAAAATATATACCTTGGAGGTAAAAAGTTTTGCTGTTCTAAAATATCTAACTGTAGGTAAGCTTTTTTCTTGTTATAAAATATATAACTATATGCAGGTTTAATGCCTATCTGCAGTCTGCAGCAGTTAACTACTTTGTAAAAAAAATATGAAAATAATTAACAACTAAAATACTTTGATAGTATTCTAATTATAGCAAGCAGCAGCCGCCACAGCCGTCAACGGTCAACTGTCTAAAACTAGTAGGCCAGTCGTTTGGCGTTTTTTATGGAATATATAACTTGTAGGTAATTAGCTTTACAGCTGATATAAAATATAGAACTTGTAGGTAAGTACTTTTGCTGTTCTAAAATATATAACTTGCAGGTAAAAAGTTTTGCTGTTCTAAAATATCTAACTTGTAGGTAAGTAGTTTTGCTGTTCTAAAATATCTAACTTGTAGGTAAGTAGTTTTGCTGTTCTAAAATAGATAACTTGTAGGTAAAAAGTTTTGCTGTTCTAAAATATATACCTTGGAGGTAAAAAGTTTTGCTGTTCTAAAATATCTAACTGTAGGTAAGCTTTTTTCTTGTTATAAAATATATAACTATATGCAGGTTTAATGCCTATCTGCAGTCTGCAGCAGTTAACTACTTTGTAAAAAAAATATGAAAATAATTAACAACTAAAATACTTTGATAGTATTCTAATTATAGCAAGCAGCAGCCGCGACAGCCGTCAACGGTCAACTGTCTAAAACTAGTAGGCCAGTCGTTTGGCGTTTTTTATGGAATATATAACTTGTAGGTAATTAGCTTTACAGCTGATATCAAATATAGAACTTGTAGGTAAGTACTTTTGCTGTTCTAAAATATATAACTTGCAGGTAAAAAGTTTTGCTGTTCTAAAATATCTAACTTGTAGGTAAGTAGTTTTGCTGTTCTAAAATATCTAACTTGTAGGTAAGTATTTTTGCTGTTCTAAAATAGATAACTTGTAGGTAAAAAGTTTTGCTGTTCTAAAATATATACCTTGGAGGTAAAAAGTTTTTCTGTTCTAAAATATCTAACTGTAGGTAAGCTTTTTTCTTGTTATAAAATATATAACTATATGCAGGTTTAATGCCTATCTGCAGTCTGCAGCAGTTAACTACTTTGTAAAAAAAATATGAAAATAATTAACAACTAAAATACTTTGATAGTATTCTAATTATAGCAAGCAGCAGCCGCGACAGCCGTCAACGGTCAACTGTCTAAAACTAGTAGGCCAGTCGTTTGGCGTTTTTTATGGAATATATAACTTGTAGGTAATTAGCTTTACAGCTGATATAAAATATAGAACTTGTAGGTAAGTACTTTTGCTGTTCTAAAATATATAACTTGCAGGTAAAAAGTTTTGCTGTTCTAAAATATCTAACTTGTAGGTAAGTAGTTTTGCTGTTCTAAAATATCTAACTTGTAAGTAAGTATTTTTGCTGTTCAAAAATAGATAACTTGTAGGTAAAAAGTTTTGCTGTTCTAAAATATATACCTTGGAGGTAAAAAGTTTTGCTGTTCTAAAATATCTAACTGTAGGTAAGCTTTTTTCTTGTTATAAAATATATAACTATATGCAGGTTTAATGCCTAGCTGCAGTCTGCAGCAGTTAACTACTTTGTAAAAAAATATGAAAATAATTAACAACTAAAATACTTTGATAGTATTCTAATTATAGCAAGCAACAGCCGCGACAGCCGTCAACGGTCAACTGTCTAAAACTAGTAGGCCAGTCGTTTGGCGTTTTTTATGGAATATATAACTTGTAGGTAATTAGCTTTACAGCTGATATCAAATATAGAACTTGTAGGTAAGTACTTTTGCTGTTCTAAAATATATAACTTGCAGGTAAAAAGTTTTGCTGTTCTAAAATATCTAACTTGTAGGTAAGTAGTTTTGCTGTTCTAAAATATCTAACTTGTAGGTAAGTATTTTTGCTGTTCTTAAATAGATAACTTGTAGGTAAAAAGATTTGCTGTTCTAAAATATATAACTTGTAGGTAAAAAGTTTTGCTGTTCTAAAATATCTAACTTGTAGTTAAGAAGTATTTTTGTTGTTATAAAATATATAACTATATCTATGCAGGTTTACTGCCTATCTGCAGGCTACAGCAGTTAACTGCTTTTTAAAAAACTAGGAAAAAAATTAAAAACTTTTATAGTATTATTATATTTACAACAAGCAGCAGCCGCGACAGCCGTCAACGGTCAACTAGTAAATGTAAATTATGTAATTAAAACTACTCTGCTGCTCAGGCCTCTCAGTCTCTCTGTGACAGTCCAGACTGTGTAAAATACTGTACAGTACTGTACTCAAGATCTCTAAAATTAGTATGCTGGCTGTGTTATTTAAACTAGTAAATTTAAATAAGTTTTACAAAAAAAAATTCTAAACTGTCCACTCTCTATCTCTAGTCTAGAGTCTAGTCTAAAAAATTATTAATTAAATATGGTCTCCAGGCTCTCCCTGAGTCCTACTTAACTCCTCTCTACTCTGTCTTGTCTCAGTCTATGGCTGCTCTGCACTGCAGGCCTCTGTACTGTGTAGCTGGCCTGCCCCTGGCACCTTGGTCAACTTCTGGCTGTTGCTGTAGTGAGCGTCAGAGAAAAAACTAACTCTATCTATCTAACTGCCTCCTGCCTCACCCTCAGGCCTCAGCCTGCCTGCTGCCGCTAACTAATCTAAGTAACTAAGTAACTGTAAGTGAGTCCTCAAGTCAGTAGTCAGATGAAACTGAGATGGGAATCCTGGGATGGATAATAATTGCTGCTGGATAATTAATGCCAAATATTTATATAAGTAGTATAATATGATTGATATCTCAGAGAGTCAGACTCAAAATATCGCCAGAGCGGGCAGACAGTGTCACTCAGAGTCTCAGAACAAGACAACACAAATTGAGCTCCTCTCAGCTCAACG
This sequence comes from Bombina bombina, assembly GCF_027579735.1. Taxonomy (NCBI): domain Eukaryota; kingdom Metazoa; phylum Chordata; class Amphibia; order Anura; family Bombinatoridae; genus Bombina; species Bombina bombina. The sequence goes on from NC_069504.1 coordinate 656,580,971, forward strand.
ACTATCTCCGCAATGAGATTTCGCGCCGTTGAGCTGGGAGGAGCGTCTCAAGCGTCATCACGTGACTGTTAGTGATGACGCTCAGACTCGGCTCTTCTCCTGTGTCACTGGCTGCTGCCTGGGCTCGCTCTTAACGCCTCCCACCCCTCGCACAGGCTGAAGTGTGCGATCAGCCGTCTAAGGGGATGAGGAGGCTGGGAGCTGCGCAGCAGCCAAATTTAGCATGCGCACAGACACAGTGCCATAGATTCTCTATCGCACGTGCGCTTAGGGACTGGATAAGTGTACAGCAGTACAGTGGCTGGGTGTGTGACTGTCACTGTGATGATGTGTATGTTCAGTTCAAACAGTAGGGGGCCAGGCAGGGCACAACAAATAATAATAATAATGTATTAAAAAAAAAATAGAAACAAATTTTTTTTCTTCTGGGGGTAAAAAAAAAATATATATTTTTTTTGAAAAATTATATTTTTTTTTCTGTTTTTTTTTTTTTCTTTTCTCTGGGCTTTTTTTCTTTCCTCTGGGCTGTGGGGGGCACGTGCAAGTGTGCTCCAATGGAGTAGCCTCCACTGGATGATGTGTATGTTCAGTTCAAACAGTAGGGGGCCAGGCAGGGCACAACAAATAATAATAATAATGTATTAAAAAAAAAATAGAAACAAATTTTTTTTCTTCTGGGGGTAAAAAAAAAATATATATTTTTTTTGAAAAATTATATTTTTTTTTCTGTTTTTTTTTTTTTCTTTTCTCTGGGCTTTTTTTCTTTCCTCTGGGCTGTGGGGGGCACGTGCGAGTGTGCTCCAATGGAGTAGCCTCCACTGGTTTTAATATATCTAGAGCTTCAGAGGTCAAGGTAGGCAGAGAGATTTTCTGCCAGAAATTATGTTTATTATTTTTCTGAGGCAGAATACAGTTGTAATTAAAAAAAATCCATATTAATTGATTCAGTATTGGTTAATCTAACTCCATCCTTGTTGATTGCTTTAATGTGCTTGTTGGATTCCTGTTATTTAACACATTTAGCTAGGAATTTCCCATTCTTATTAACGTACCTATAGAATTTAGCTCTAGATCTAAGCTCCTGAATAGAGGATTTATGTGTATTGATAATTTCCCATTCCTGCTTAGCCTTGATATACTGGTTCTAATTTAGTTGGTTGGGAGAGGTTAGGTAGGTATTATATTTATTTTTAAGATAGTTTGAAAGTTTGACTCCCTTGATATGATTTCTTTTCCTCAATCTAACTGTATAGTTTTTAATTTCCCCTCTAATGATGGCTTTTGCCGTTTCCCTAAAAATCTAATTTTTATGGCTGTATGAGCTATTCTGTGTATTGTATTCATACCATTTACCAATAAGCCAGTTCTTAAAGTCAACATTGTTACATAGGAAGTGTGGAAAACTATAACTTCTAGAGGGCTCATATTTTATATCACCCCAAGTTAGATCTAGTGATATAGGTGCATGATCTGATATGGTGAAATCCCCGATCTGCACTTTAGGATTAAGTCCAAAAACTTTATCTGAAGTAAAAATAAAATCAATACGAGAAAAAGATTTATGTTGTTTAGATTAGCATGAAAAAGCATGACTATTCGGATTATGGAATCGCCATATGTCCTGGATTTAGAATGTACTACAGAAAGATTTTAATGGTCTAGCAGTTTTTTGCTTGTTTTTACCCTATGTATTCAAACAATTTATTTTTAAGTTGTCTCCAAAAGCTCATAAAGCACAGAGAGCGAGTGGGATGCTCCAACCAGTAAAGCTGTGGTGGTCTTCTGCGCTACTCCTCTGTGAGGATGCTGAGACATGACGCAGTGAGATGGGTGCATACGGAAGACACACCCCTGTCCAGGCATGAGTAGGCGATTAGCCAAACAGAAATTTCCAGCACTCCGAAGTAAAAAGTATGATTCTTTATTGAGGATGTATAAAAACAGAAGGCAATGGACGGCAGTCCGTGTAAAAAGAGGATGTGTTAAGGGGAGAAAAACCCCTAGCCTCACGCCCCGGATAACAGAGACAAAGATGAAAAAATATATAAAAACAGTTGAAATCAGTCCTATTAAACATTATATAGATATACATAGATCACTCAGAATATTAGGAATTTACAAAAGAAAAAAAAAATCAAGTCACCTATCAGACTTACTGTATATTTATCAATGAATTTCGTTGCGTCTTGAGGGGTTCCTAGGGTCATTATTTCATTTTCAAGATAAACTTTAATTTTAGCCGGGTAGATCATTCTTACAGAGAGTCCTAAATTAATTAGTATAGTACAGTGAGGGACCATTTCTTTATGCTTTGCCGTTGTCTGCGCTGAGAAATCCTGGAACAGAAGTATTTTATTGTGATCAACTTCTACATTTTAAATTTTCCTATATGCTCTCAGGATATTAATTTTATCCTGGAAGTTTAAGTATTTAATCATAACAGATCTCTTTTGGAGACTATTCTCGGGTATATTTTTTGGGGTACCAATCCTGCGAGCTCTTGCCACACAAATTGTATGTTCATGTAGATTAATACCAAGCAATTGGGGCAAAACTATGGAGGCAAAATATATCAGATCTTGGTAAGCAGGGCTCTCTGGAAGACCGACCACTTTTAGATTGTTCAGGCATGACCTGTCTTCTAAGTCCTCAAGTTTATTACTTAGCTCAAATATTTTACTGGTATGTTCTTGTATAAGTTGGTCTTGCTTAATAGAGGCGTCCTCAATATCTGAAATTCTAGTCTCTACCTCAAATAACCTAGAAGTAAAATTTTTCATCTTAGCAGATATTGAAAACAGCTTGTTTTTGATTTGATCAAATTAAGAGAGAGGTACCTGCGTCACTTGCTTTGAAATCTCAACTACGTCAGAGTTACTAATATTGATATTATTAACCTCCATCTTAGCATCAGAGCTAGATTCAAGACTATTCCTGGCTTTTCCATCCTTGTTTTTGGCTGGCATTGCTGGTGCTTTGGGTGACAAATATCTTTCCATACATGTGAATTAAAGTAAGGTGTTTAAATTTGACACATAGTATTGTGAAAAGTGAGAGAGAAAAAAAGAAAGAGGGAGTAATTACTTGTGGCAAGTGGGTGAGGGAGTGAAGGGGGGGAGTGCGGAAAAAAGTAGAAAAGGAAAAAAAAAGGTGTAGGAGACAGAGACCGTGATTGTAAGGAAGAAGATCCCTACAAGGAAGGCAATCCAGTACAGGCTAAATTCAAACCCAGATCAGCAGAGGAGAGGCATAAACACAGCATTAAACGAGAAAATAAAATATATATATATACATTGAATAGCTCTAACAAAGCTCAACTCTACATTCTAACTCATAGAATTAACTATAAGAATAAGTAAGACTTGTATAGCGTATAATACTCCTAATAGACGGAGCTTTAAAATAAACCTCTTCTGTTAACAAATTGTTAAAGTGTTAGTAATATATTTAGCCAAAACAATTTTAGAACTGATATATCGCCTACTATTGTATATTTAGTTCAGCAGAAAAAAAATGATTTATATATTTAGCCTTTTCAGAAGAAACAAAGTATCAGAGCAAACTCAGAGATATTAGCTATCTGCTTTTCAGAGGCTCCATTTACCTGTGAACAGAATGCTTAATAATCATTTATTCAGTATAGCAGATGGATAATTGTAGAGTTACAGACCGTATCTGTTAGCTAATATACCCAAGGCTATAAGCAGATCCTTTTTTTTACCATATCATTATGGTTTTGCTTTCTTAAAAAAAGAAAAGACAAAAAAAATTATGTGAGTCCTGCTTATATTTAGTTAACTCTGATTAACAGACAGGGCCTTAGTGACTTAACCAATGGTTGGCAGGCTTAAGGCTAAATATTATTCTCTTTTACAAATAGAAGACCGCAATTGCATGCAGAGATTTAGCGTTTATTATTTACCCCCTTTGCATGTAAGGCTTTGGATTCTAAAGGTTTAGCTTTGAAGAGGCAGTAGGGTGCTTGAAAAGGATTTTGCACAGATAAAAATAGCCTTACATGCAAAGGTGGAAATAACAAACAGAAAATATCTGCATGAAATTGAGTTCTAATTATTTTTACATACAGATATGCAACAGGGTTAGCCTTGAAAAAAATAAAGTATGAAAATTATAAATTATAAAAGCAAGTAGGGTGCTTTCTAACATCATCTTTCTAAGGGTGCAAAATGACAAATAAAATATACATTTATAAATAGATATGTAGCATGGGTAGCCTATAATTAAAACTAGGGATAATTATAAAATAAATAATTTGAAGTGCAAAATTACACAGACTTACTATAAAATGGGAACATTATAAATTTAAAAAAATATTGAAATTATTTTTTTATAGTGAAAATGCTCATGCAAGGGGAGCAAAATAAACAGTTATGCTGCAATGATGTGGGTGCACTAAAATATATAAGACAGAGAAGCACTTTAATGTGGCACCAATCCAACTGACATGAAAGAAAACAGCTCCTGCTCTAAATGCTGTTCAGCAGATCTGATCCCTTTCATGCTGTGCCTGCTTGTAATTTATAAAGACAATAGTGCACGTGTGAGGAGGGAGTCACGTGCACATGCAAGGGGGGGTTATGTGCACACTCCAGGGGCTCTCGTGCACACTCACATGCACACAATGGTGGAAAAAAGAGCAAATAGGCTAATCTTGGATTGGAAGATAAAATTTGTCACTCACAGTGAGCCCATCCTCCTCTAGGCGTGGGAGGTGGTCAAGCCTCAGAATAATTGGTAAAACAGACAGGAGAAAAGTAAGTTTTATAATAATTTTACTATCTAAGTTTTTATTTTGAATGCTCATATACATTATAAACTTAATCATCTACGTGGCTGTATATTTGTTTTGGTTTTGGTTTTGTGTTTTGTGCTGTGTTGACTGGTCCTTTAAGTGTGAGCCAAAGTCCTTCTGATCAAAATGACAGATTCTGGTAACCAGACACCAAGATGGGAGTAACCACTTTTACCCCTTTAGTAAGACAGTATATCACAGTCCCAGTACTGCACGTATATTTATGCTGGTTATAGCTTTGTATTTATAGAGTATTTCCAAGACATTAGAAACAGGTTAATAAAACCGGCTTTATACTTCTATAAAAATTTATATAAATGTCTAAGAACATCCAGGATAGCTACTTTGAGAGATATCCAAAATATGTAGCTTCTGATCACATATAAAAGTTAGCTATGAGCCAGTCAAGATGCAGAAAGTCTCTCAGTGTCTAAACAGTTCCACCTGTACTGCGTGACAATTACAGGGCTGTAAGTAGTTAAACCCTTTGATTTAGTTAATCTATCGCCAAACCAGTATCTTCCAGCTATACACAGGGAAATACCCCTCACACAAACAGATCCCCTCAAAGAGACAAGAGTAATATTAATGGGGTGTCGATAATCAGCTCTGGTTGCAGCTTTTTGCAGTATAACACTTCCCTTCTTTCCTCTTGCATTGGCTTTAATTTTTTGTAGACTGGAATCCCAGAGCCACGCTGAATTTTTTAGGCCAGTATTGGAATGTAATCTTAGCCAATAGTAGCCATGCTGTATTTCCACAAATAAATACTTATATGCTCAGGTTTGGGGTAAGAATATATCAACACAGGCCCACATATAATGGCATATATTATAAAATAATCACAGTACTTGCCATTCTTTCCAGCTTGGATAGCTTAATTAAACAGAACCACTTCTCCTTACCTTCACCTTGCATTGTACAGGGACTTACGGTTGATGCGTCTTGAGTTAGCTTGCTTTTTTAGAGTTCAGCTGAAGACCAGTCTATTGGGGTACTCTTTCCTCACTTGTGGCATCCCTGAAGCACTTCTAGTTCTGAGGTACACTGCTCTCAATCGGGACTTCCCAGTGGAGCTTCCAATTCCCACTGAATTGACCTTTGCGTCCTGGGCCGTACGATCGTGGCTGCTGTCGCCTTCTGTGGTTTTTTAGGTTACTCTTCCCCCAATCTTGTTCCAGACTGTGGCCACGGCAATCCGACCTCTAGCCGCAATGAGACTTCCACACGCCCACACCTACCGGTGATAGGCATCTAAGGTGACCAGGCTGTAGCAAACTTTCTTGGCCAAGGAAGATGGTGTGTCGGCGTGGTTACTTCAGACCATGTCTTGGGAGCGCACAGACAAGCTGCGCGTGACGGCTCCACCTACAACCTAAGTCTCTCAAGCCCCAAAGTTTTAGATGCATACTGATGTCTACAGATTCCTGTGTCTCCTCTTTGTATAATCTGTCTTTTCATATGCAGGGAAGGGGGAGAATGTCTGCTATTCCTGTTTTTTCCAGCCCCTTTAACTGGGTGTCCCAGCCCAACCTTATCAACAGTGCTAAACTTCTAAGTAAGTTTTTAAAAGATTTTATACTGGATTTTTATATCAGTATCTTTGCATATTATTCTTTATAGTAGTGTCTATAACATGCAGTTATATGAAAATTGGTGTATACTGTCTCTTTAAATATTTTACTTATTTTCATCACATTTTTGTATAATTTTGTGATACATCCATTTTGCTTGTGTGCTTATATCCGTTAAATAAATGTATCACCTTTTGGATTGAACTCCCTGATGTATTTTTTTATTTGGAATAACAAAGTAAAGTCTGAAACAAATTATATATTCAGTGTAACAACTGCAGTATAATAATGGCAATGGCATATATTACATTTATTTTGTCACAGATATGCCTTTATTTACTTTCATTAGAAAAGTTCCATTTTAAAAATATGAGACAGGAAAATGGTTGTGTTTAATTATGACTGCGCTGAATATCTAGAACAGCGGTTCCCAAACTCGTGGTCGCGACCCAATATACTGGGTGGAGGGAAGCAGGGAAGTGCCGTGGACATGTTGAGTTGTTCCCTCTTCCTGTTTCCATAGCAGCGCTGGTAGGAAGTGATCTTATGTGCAGGACCTGGGAGCAGACCTCGCAAAACCTCCTGTAAGCGCAGCCAGGGCTCTGACAAGAAGAGGATCAGTTTAGTGCGTTCTCTAGCACGCAAAAGGTGCATATTAACCCTTAAAAAATTAAAGGAAACAAATGAATACTGATGAATTACGTCAATATTTATTCGTTTTCCTTCATTTTTGTTGGTGCATTCATTCATATATTTGTTTCGTCCTAACAAAACGAATATCCATTTTTCATTATAAATGTATATTCATAATAAAACAAATGCACATTTCTACTGACCACCACCCATACTGACATTACACACACACAGAAAAAAATTACACATATACTGACATTACACACACAGAAACAGATAACACATATACGGATATTGCATTCATGCACACACACACATATACTGACATTACACACACATATACTGACATTACTCACACACACATATATACTGATACTACACACTCACACCAGGCCCAGACTGAGCGTCGGGCATACCGGGCAATTGCCCAGTAGGCCACGCGTTAGTTTGGCCCTGCCCACTGCGTCAAACAAATTTTTTTTTATTATTTTATTTTTAATATATGTATTTTTAAGCTGGACCAGTATACTGTAGTGAAAGTTAGTCTATTATTTAATTTTGCCAATTCATTGCCACTGTGACAAAGCAAGCCGGCACCGCTGCCTTAGCCAGCCCATTATCAATCAATCATATTCCCTGTCGCACGCACAATCTCAGATCCGCTGGCACCACTGACAACATCCAGCATGTGGCTGCACTACACTGATGCCGCGTGCCGTGTCCCTGTGTCCATGTGACACTCGCAGGCTCAGGCTGTCAGACCCATGGAGGGAGAGGGGGAGAGATGCCGGCCGTGGCCGGGCCCAGCAGCCATGCCCATGACCTGATCCAAATAGGCTAGCAATCATCCATGCCATCCAACCGAGTGACCGAGCCGAGGATAGTAGCGCCGACGACCAATGTCCAGAGTGACTCAGCAGGTGGGCCGTGGGCAGCCAGGTGAGAAGTGAGGGCTTTTTTTTTGCTTATTCCAGAGTGGACGCTACAAAAAACATAATTTATGTAAGAACTTACCTGATAAATTCATTTCTTTCATATTAACAAGAGTCCATGAGCTAGTGACGTATGGGATATACATTCCTACCAGGAGGGGCAAAGTTTCCCAAACCTTAAAATGCCTATAAATACACCCCTCACCACACCCACAAATCAGTTTAACGAATAGCCAAGAAGTGGGGTGATAAGAAAAAAAGTGCGAAGCATAAAAAAATAAGGAATTGGAATAATTGTGCTTTATACAAAAAAATCATAACCACCACAAAAAAGGGTGGGCCTCATGGACTCTTGTTAATATGAAAGAAATGAATTTATCAGGTAAGTTCTTACATAAATTATGTTTTCTTTCATGTAATTAACAAGAGTCCATGAGCTAGTGACGTATGGGATAATGACTACCCAAGATGTGGATCTTTCCACACAAGAGTCACTAGAGAGGGAGGGATAAAATAAAGACAGCCAATTCCTGCTGAAAATAATCCACACCCAAAATAAAGTTTAACAAAAAACATAAGCAGAAGATTCAAACTGAAACCGCTGCCTGAAGAACTTTTCTACCAAAAACTGCTTCAGAAGAAGAAAATACATCAAAATGGTAGAATTTAGTAAAAGTATGCAAAGAGGACCAAGTTGCTGCTTTGCAGATCTGGTCAACCGAAGCTTCATTCCTAAACGCCCAGGAAGTAGATACTGACCTAGTAGAATGAGCTGTAATTCTTTGAGGCGGAATTTTACCCGACTCAACATAGGCAAGATGAATTAAAGATTTCAACCAAGATGCCAAAGAAATGGCAGAAGCTTTCTGGCCTTTCCTGGAACCGGAAAAGATAACAAATAGACTAGAAGTCTTACGGAAAGATTTCGTAGCTTCAACATAATATTTCAAAGCTCTAACAACATCCAAAGAATGCAATGATTTCTCCTTAGAATTCTTAGGATTAGGACATAATGAAGGAACCACAATTTCTCTACTAATGTTGTTGGAATTCACAACTTTAGGTAAAAATTCAAAAGAAGTTCGCAACACCGCCTTATCCTGATGAAAAATCAGAAAAGGAGACTCACACGAAAGAGCAGATAATTCAGAAACTCTTCTAGCAGAAGAGATGGCCAAAAGGAACAAAACTTTCCAAGAAAGTAATTTAATGTCCAATGAATGCATAGGTTCAAACGGAGGAGCTTGAAGAGCTCCCAGAACCAAATTCAAACTCCAAGGAGGAGAAATTGACTTAATGACAGGTTTTATACGAACCAAAGCTTGTACAAAACAATGAATATCAGGAAGAATAGCAATCTTTCTGTGAAAAAGAACAGAAAGAGCGGAGATTTGTCCTTTCAAAGAACTTGCGGACAAACCCTTATCTAAACCATCCTGAAGAAACTGTAAAATTCTCGGTATTCTAAAAGAATGCCAAGAAAAATGATGAGAAAGACACCAAGAAATATAAGTCTTCCAGACTCTATAATATATCTCTCGAGATACAGATTTACGAGCCTGTAACATAGTATTAATCACGGAGTCAGAGAAACCTCTATGACCAAGAATCAAGCGTTCAATCTCCATACCTTTAAATTTAAGGATTTCAGATCCGGATGGAAAAAAGGACCTTGTGACAGAAGGTCTGGTCTTAACGGAAGAGTCCATGGCTGGCAAGATGCCATCCGGACAAGATCCGCATACCAAAACCTGTGAGGCCATGCCGGAGCTATTAGCAGAACAAACGAGCATTCCCTCAGAATCTTGGAGATTACTCTTGGAAGAAGAACTAGAGGCGGAAAGATATAGGCAGGATGATACTTCCAAGGAAGTGATAATGCATCCACTGCCTCCGCCTGAGGATCCCGGGATCTGGACAGATACCTGGGAAGTTTCTTGTTTAGATGAGAGGCCATCAGATCTATCTCTGGGAGCCCCCACAATTGAACAATCTGAAGAAATACCTCTGGGTGAAGAGACCATTCGCCCGGATGCAACGTTTGGCGACTGAGATAATCCGCTTCCCAATTGTCTATACCTGGGATATGAACCGCAGAGATTAGACAGGAGCTGGATTCCGCCCAAACCAAAATTCGAGATACTTCTTTCATAGCCAGAGGACTGTGAGTCCCTCCTTGATGATTGATGTATGCCACAGTTGTGACATTGTCTGTCTGAAAACAAATGAACGATTCTCTCTTCAGAAGAGGCCAAAACTGAAGAGCTCTGAAAACTGCACGGAGTTCCAAGATATTGATCGGTAATCTCACCTCCTGAGATTCCCAAACTCCTTGTGCCGTCAGAGATCCCCACACAGCTCCCCAACCTGTGAGACTTGCATCTGTTGAAATTACAGTCCAGGTCGGAAGAACAAAAGAAGCCCCCTGAATTAAACGATGGTGATCTGTCCACCACGTTAGAGAGTGCCGAACAATCGGTTTTAAAGATATTAATTGATATATCTTCGTGTAATCCCTGCACCATTGGTTCAGCATACAGAGCTGAAGAGGTCGCATGTGAAAACGAGCAAAGGGGATCGCGTCCGATGCAGCAGTCATAAGACCTAGAATTTCCATGCATAAGGCTACCGAAGGGAATGATTGAGACTGAAGGTTTCGACAGGCTGTAATCAATTTTAGACGTCTCTTGTCTGTTAAAGACAAAGTCATGGACACTGAATCTATCTGGAAACCCAGAAAGGTTACCCTTGTTTGAGGAATCAAAGAACTTTTTGGTAAATTGATCCTCCAACCATGATCTTGAAGAAACAACACAAGTCGATTCGTATGAGACTCTGCTAAATGTAAAGACGGAGCAAGTACCAAGATATCGTCCAAATAAGGAAATACCACAATACCCTGTTCTCTGATTACAGACAGAAGGGCACCGAGAATCTTTGTGAAAATTCTTGGAGCTGTAGCAAGGCCAAACGGTAGAGCCACAAATTGGTAATGCTTGTCTAGAAAAGAGAATCTCAGGAACTGATAATGATCTGGATGAATCGGAATATGCAGATATGCATCCTGTAAATCTATTGTGGACATATAATTCCCTTGCTGAACAAAAGGCAATATAGTCCTTACAGTTACCATCTTGAACGTTGGTATCCTTACATAGCGATTCAATAATTTTAGATCCAGAACTGGTCTGAAGGAATTCTCCTTCTTTGGTACAATGAAGAGATTTGAATAAAACCCCATCCCCTGTTCCGGAACTGGAACTGGCATAATTACTCCAGCCAACTCTAGATCTGAAACACAATTCAGAAATGCTTGAGCTTTCACTGGATTTACTGGGACATGGGAAAGAAAAAATCTCTTTGCAGGAGGTCTCATCTTGAAACCAATTCTGTACCCTTCTGAAACAATGTTCTGAATCCAAAGATTGTGAACAGAATTGATCCAAATTTCTTTGAAAAAACGTAACCTGCCCCCTACCAGCTGAACTGGAATGAGGGCCGTACCTTCATGTGAACTTAGAAGCAGGCTTTGCCTTTCTAGCAGGCTTGGATTTATTCCAGACTGGAGATGGTTTCCAAACTGAAACTGCTCCTGAGGACGAAGGATCAGGCTTTTGTTCTTTGTTGAAACGAAAGGAACGAAAACGATTGTTAGCCCTGTTTTTACCTTTAGACTTTTTATCCTGTGGTAAAAAAGTTCCTTTCCCACCAGTAACAGTTGAAATAATAGAATCCAACTGAGAACCAAATAATTTGTTTCCCTGGAAAGAAATGGAAAGTAGAGTTGATTTAGAAGCCATATCAGCATTCCAAGTCTTAAGCCATAAAGCTCTTCTGGCCAAGATAGCCAGAGACATAAATCTAACATCAACTCTAATAATATCAAAAATGGCATCACAGATGAAATTATTAGCATGCTGGAGAAGAATAATAATATCATGAGAATCACGATTTGTTACTTGTTGCGCTAGAGTTTCCAACCAAAAAGTTGAAGCTGCAGCAACATCAGCCAATGATATAGCAGGTCTAAGAAGATTACCTGAACATAGATAAGCTTTTCTTAGAAAAGATTCAATTTTTCTATCTAAAGGATCCTTAAACGAGGTACCATCTGACGTAGGAATGGTAGTACGTTTAGCAAGGGTAGAAATAGCCCCATCAACTTTAGGGATTTTGTCCCAAAATTCTAACCTGTCAGGAGGAACAGGATATAATTGCTTAAAACGTTTAGAAGGAGTAAATGAATTACCCAATTTATCCCATTCCTTAGCAACTACTGCAGAAATAGCATTAGGAACAGGAAAGACTTCTGGAATAACCGCAGGAGCTTTAAAAACCTTATCCAAACGTATAGAATTAGTATCAAGAGGACTAGAATCCTCTATTTCTAAAGCAATTAGTACTTCTTTAAGTAAAGAGCGAATAAATTCCATCTTAAATAAATATGAAGATTTATCAGCATCAATCTCTGAGACAGAATCCTCTGAACCAGAAGAGTCCAAAGAATCAGAATGATGGTGTTCATTTAAAAATTCATCTGTAGAGAGAGAAGATTTAAAAGACTTTTTACGTTTACTAGAAGGAGAAATAACAGACAAAGCCTTCTTTATGGATTCAGAAACAAAATCTCTTATGTTATCAGGAACATTCTGCACCTTAGATGTTGAGGGAACTGCAACAGGCAATGGTACACCACTAAAGGAAATATTATCTGCTTTAACAAGTTTGTCATGACAATTATTACAAACAACAGCTGGAGGAATAGCTACCAAAAGTTTACAGCAGATACACTTAGCTTTGGTAGATCCAGCAGGCAGTGGTTTTCCTGTAGTATCTTCTGGCTCAGATGCAACGTGAGACATCTTGCAATATGTAAGAGAAAAAACAACATATAAAGCAAAATAGATCAAATTCCTTATAAGACAGTTTCAGGAATGGGAAAAAAATGCCAAACATCAAGCTTCTAGCAACCAGAAGCAAATGAAAAATGAGACTGAAATAATGTGGAGACAAAAGCGACGCCCATATTTTTTGGCGCCAAATAAGACGCCCACATTATTTGGCGCCTAAATGCTTTTGGCGCCAAAAATGACGCCACATCCGGAACGCCGACATTTTTGGCGCAAAATAACGTCAAAAAATGACGCAACTTCCGGCGACACGTATGACGCCGGAAACGGAAAAGAATTTTTGCGCCAAAAAAGTCCGCGCCAAGAATGACGCAATAAAATGAAGCATTTTCAGCCCCCGCGAGCCTAACAGCCCACAAGGAAAAAAGTCAAATTTTTGAGGTAAGAAAAAATATGATAATTTAAAGCATAATCCCAAATATGAAACTGACTGTCTGGAAATAAGGAAAGTTGAACATTCTGAGTCAAGGCAAATAAATGTTTGAATACATATATTTAGAACTTTATAAAAAAGTGCCCAACCATAGCTTAGAGTGTCACAGAAAATAAGACTTACTTACCCCAGGACACTCATCTACATGTTTGTAGAAAGCCAAACCAGTACTGAAACGAGAATCAGTAGAGGAAATGGTAAATATAAGAGTATATCGTCGATCTGAAAAGGGAGGTAAGAGATGAATCTCTACGACCGATAACAGAGAACCTTATGAAATAGACCCCGTAGAAGGAGATCACTGCATTCAATAGGCAATACTCTCCTCACATCCCTCTGACATTCACTGCACGCTGAGAGGAAAACCGGGCTCCAACTTGCTGCGGAGCGCATATCAACGTAGAATCTAGCACAAACTTACTTCACCACCTCCCTTGGAGGCAAAGTTTGTAAAACTGATTTGTGGGTGTGGTGAGGGGTGTATTTATAGGCATTTTAAGGTTTGGGAAACTTTGCCCCTCCTGGTAGGAATGTATATCCCATACGTCACTAGCTCATGGACTCTTGTTAATTACATGAAAGAAAGGGTCTCTTTCCACCCCAAGTTCTAAGCATGGCATGCACAATACAAAAAGCACAACAGCACTTCTATTTCATTGAGGATGCTCCTGTTGTATATGGACTCACATATCCCTTTAATAAAGAGGAGCAATATCATTGAAACAGAAGTGTATTGTATATCAGAAGAGGTCCAATGCGTAGCTAGGGTGGCATACATAAGGGTCACAGATACCCCCAGGAAACGGCGCATGCATTACCTCTCGCCATGTGCCCAGAGGGGAGGGCAAAGACAACAAAGAGTGATCTGTGTCTTTAAAAGGAAAGTGCATGCTGGGTGAACTGAATTGCATGGTTTAATCATTTTTGCAGAACACTATGAAATTGCTTGTTGCACAGAATTCATGTTGTTTTACACAAACTGATCTTGCTAAGCAGTATGAAATACAGAAAGGCTTTAAATATTGATGCAATGGCTATGTCTCTTTAAAGTGCCCCAAAGTGTTTCTCTGACTGTATATCTTCTTGCCTATGTAGGGCCATGTATGGAGCTCCACAGTAAGGGATATATATATACTGTATATATATTTATATTTATATATATATACACACACGTACGTACATACATACACACACACAGTATATATGTATATATGTGTGTGTATATATATATATGTATATATATATATATATATATATATATATATATATATATATATTATATATATATATATTTATATATATATATATATATATATACACACACGTACATACATACACACACACACACAGTATATATGTATATATGTGTGTGTATATATATATATATATATATATATATATATATATATATATATACATATATATATATATACACACATATATATTATAATATATATTGGCACACACATTGGCAATGTTGGGAAGTATGTTTTACTGATGTCCACCTAAACTTACTGGGCAATAATAGATACGGCACGCGCTAACGCCCTCCCCCCAGGCGGAGGCATCAAAGAGAGTGCAGATGGGGGAATTTACGCTACTACTGTACTTTGGCAATAGCAGAACAAAACTTTATTGCGCCATAGTGGTGCTCCATTAATAGAAAATTACCCTAACTTATTTCTAAATGCATGTCACTCATTTGCAAAACAACTATGCATGAGTTTATTATTTACCCTTTAAAAGAAAGTTAGAACTGCAATGTATAATAAGGAGAAATATTATTTACAAACATCATAAAACTTATAATTTCAGAAAATCCTTCAGATTTAACTTTTTTGAAAAACTGCACAAATTAATAGACAAAGACCAACCATTTAAAAGGGCAAATGAAGATAAAAAAGGTGGTATATATGTCCTAGGATGAAAAAATTTGAAACTTGGTCAACCTAAATAAACTATTCTTCCCAGAAAAAGTTTAGAGAAAAACAAGATGGCGCGACTCCCGTTGCTAGTTTCAAAATTATCATACAATATTAATTACTCCCAAATAAAACATGTCAAATTAGTTTGTTTAAAAATATATATTTATTTATTTACATGACTTCAGTTTAAAAAGCAAACTGCTCAGATGGACACTGTTAAAGGGAACCACCAACGCAAGAAATCAGCTATGGACCCAAATACCCCAGCACGTGAGTATATTTTGCCACAGGGGAGAAGAAGAAAACAAGATAAAATACATTGAATCATATCGACACCTTGCAACAAAATAACAACTACATACCATCTATAGTCATTAAGACTCCCTAAACAGTTCCGCTACCTATACAGCCGATAAAGACTGCCATATTCTCTTTTGACTACCACCACACATTTGTCACATATGTGTGATACAGCAAGCTACTATTTTAATTTGTTACTTATATACTTGTACGCCACAGTTGTAATACTCGCTTTTACTCAATCTGTATTTTTAGACCATTATTTTGTTATTTTAGACACCGGAGCCTTTTGATAGGGCACAAGTATCTGCTGTGAAAGGTAATTTTAGAGACTATTAAAAGTTTTTAAAATGAATACATATATGACATTTGCATATGTTGTGAAAAGGAATGAGAGCCTGGACGTTCAAGCTGAGCCTACAAAATCTGATGTGTGTACAGAAGCTGAATAAAGTTTTACAGATATGCGAGAAACATTTGTTGAGAACATGTACCACTTAAGGAAATGTGTGCATAATAATTTCAAAAGAATCCTGAAGAATCAAAGAAGGCAAATTCAAGTATTTCAACATGTATTGGATACTGTGCAATCCTCCAGGGCACCGTTTAAAAAGGATGTTTATATTCAACTTGCAGTAGATTTTTTCCTTTTAGAAAACATAAATCATGACATATTTATGTAGGATTATTATTATTTTTATTTTATTTTTTTGCCATACTTCCAGCACTTTAGTAAAAAAAAAATAATAAAAAAAAAGAATCATTATTTCTTGAAAGTGACTTCTTTATTTACTTGGGTGATTCTTGGGGGAACACTATGTCATGCACCACATTTTAATTTTACAGAGGCATGTTATTTATGTTTTCTCTTGTTCTAGTTGTACATATGAGTCACTGGGTTGTGCAGGGCTAAATTTACATTCTATCATTTTACTAATTTTACAAAGAACATGTCACAAAAGATGCTTTGCTTAGTTTATCCACATATGTTTGATATGTCTCACTCAGTAATATGATCCATTGCAGATTATCGGCTAGATTACGCGTTTTGCGGTGAGCTGAAAAAGCAGCGTTAACAGGTCCTAACGCTGCTTTTTCACTACCGCTGGTATTACGAGTCTTGCAGGTATAGGTGTACCGCACACTTTTTTTGCCTTACCGCAAACCGACTTACGTAAACTTCGTAAAGTCTTTTTTCTATGGGACTTCCATGGCGCCAGTATTACGAGTCTGACCTGGGAGGCCAAAAAGTGAGCAGCACACCCTCTACCTCCAAGATTCCTAACGCATTCTAAAGTCAGTAGTTATGAGTTTTACACTACAACTCTGTAGCATAAAACTCATAACTAAAGTGCTAAAAAGTACACTAACACCCATAAACTACCTATTATTACTATTAACCCATAAACTGAGGCCCTCCCGCATCGCAAACACTAAAATAAAATTATTAACCCCTAATATGCCGCTCCGGACATCGCCGCCACTAGAATTAACATATTAACCCCTAAACCCGCCGCACTCCCGCCTCGCAAACACTAGTTAAATATTTTTAACCCCTAATCTTCCGCCCCTAACATCGCCGCAACCTACATTATGTTTATTAACCCCTAATCTGCCGCCCCCAATGTCGCCGCCACTATATTAAATGTATTAACCCCTAAATCTAAGTTTAACCCTAACACCCCCTAATTTAAATATAATTTAAATAAATCTAAATACATATTCCTATCATTAACTAAATTATTCCTATTTAAAACAAAATACTTACCTATAAAATAAACCCTAAACTAGCTACAATATAACGAATAGTTACATTGTAGCTAGCTTACGCCTAGATTTAGAGTTTGGCGGTAGCCATCAAAACCAGCGTTAGAGGCTCCTAACGCTGGTTTTTACCGCCCGCTGGTATTTGGAGTCAGTCATTAAAGGGTCTAACGCTCACTTTGCAGCCGCGACTTTTCCATACCGCAGATCCACCTACGCAATTTGCGTATCCTATCTTTTCAATGGGATCTTTCTAACGTCGGTATTTAGAGTCGTGGCTGAAGTGAGCGTTAGAAATCTAACGACAAAACTCCAGCCGCAGAGAAAACCCAGGAGTTAAGAGCTTTTTGGGCTAACGCCGGTTCATAAAGCTCTTAACTACTGTGCTCTAAAGTACACTAACACCCATAAACTACCTATGTACCCCTAAACCGAGGTCCCCCCACATCGCCGCCACTATAATTTTTTTAACCCCTAATCTGCCGACCGCACACCGCCGCCACCTACGTTATACTTATGTACCCCTAATCTGCTGCCCCTAACACCGCCGACCACTATATTATATTTATTAACCCCTAATCTGCCCCCTCAACGTCACCGACACCTACCTACACTTATTAACCCCTAATCTGCCGACCGGACCACACCGCTACTCTAATAAATTTATTAACCCCTAAAGCTATGTCTAACCCTAACACTAACACCCCCCTAAGTTAAATATAATTTAAATCTAACGAAATAAATTAACTCTTATTAAATAAATTATTCCTATTTAAAGCTAAATACTTACCTGTAAAATAAACCCTAATATAGCTACAATATAAATTATAATTATATTGTAGCTATTTTAGGATTAATATTTATTTTACAGGCAACTTTGTATTTATTTTAACCAGGTACAATAGCTATTAAATAGTTAATAACTATTTAATAGCTACCTAGTTAAAATAATTACAAAATTACCTGTAAAATAAATCCTAACCTAAGTTACAATTAAACCTAACACTACACTAGCAATAAATTAATTAAATAAAATACCTACAATTATCTACAATTAAACCTAACACTACACTATCAATAAATAAATTAAATAAAATACCTACAAATAAATACAATTAAATAAACTAACTAAAGTACAAAAAATAAAAAAGAACTAAGCTACAAAAAATAAAAAAATATTTACCATCCATCCTTTTATTCCGACGACTAGACGACGAATGAAGGTTCCTTTAAGGGACGTCATCCAAGATGGCGTCCCTCGAATTCTGATTGGCTGATAGGATTCTATCAGCCAATCGGAATTAAGGTAGGAAAATTCTGATTGGCTGATGGAATCAGCCAATCAGAATCAAGTTCAATCCGATTGGCTGATCCGATCAGCCAATCAGATTGAGCTCGCATTCTATTGGCTGACCGGAACAGCCAATAGAATGTGAGCTCAATCTGATTGGCTGATCGGATCAGCCAATCGGATTGAACTTGAATCTGATTGGCTGATTCCATCAGACATACAAAGAGAAGACCGGCTAACCATCCGCAAATAAATCCAAAGTAATAGGTAAGATGCAAAAAAGGGGGTTTATTTCACAGGTACAAACAGTGCATTAAAAGCAAAAAAGGGCATGCAGAAAAAAGCACCAAACGGACATACTCCGTAGGTTACAATACAGTAACAAACATACGTGTTTCGTGAGGGACTGCCTCACTTGTTCACTGCTTAAACTGTGTACTGGTCTGTAAACCTATATAGAGAGGTATCTATGTTAATTGAACAGGTGTGTTCCATTAAATACTTAAACTACTATGTAAACTTTTTAACCCCTCATATATACAGGCTGCAATAGACAGTGTTAGCACAGGATTGTAATGTTATACAATTACATTGTGGTAGAGATATATAAATACAATATTAGACTGTTATATATGTAAACTCATTTTGTGCATATAAACTGAAAAATTCTTACTACAAAATAAAGTATATTGAGACAACAAAAAATAATCCAAGAATAAATGAAAAAATGAAAAAAGTCTCATTATTTAAAATGCCAGGATGAAGTGCATTATACAAACAGATTAACGTCTGACTCAATATTTAAACCAGAAGGTGTCCTAGTGTTCATGTTAAAAATCCACCTGACCTCCTTCTTACTTAGCTGATACTCCCTGTCCCCCTCTCTCTTAGAGAAGGGCACATGATCAATTGCCTGAAAAAATGCTAGGGAAGAATCCCCTTGATGGTCAAATTTAAAATGTGAGGCCACTGAGGTAAAGATATCTGGGTCATTTATGTCTCTGATGTGTTCCAATACTCTATCCCTCAACCTTCTTTTTGTCTTTCCTAAGTATTGGACCTGGCAGCCTTTACATGTCATGAGATACACTATATGTGTTGAATTACAATTAAGATTATATCTAATTGTGTATTCTTTCCCTGTGCTAGATGATTGAAAGGCATTCCCTTCCGTAATATGATCACAGGTTATGCACCTAGTGCCTCTACATTTAAAACAGCCCGATCTAGTTGGTAGCCAAGTGCCTCTTTTAATTTCTGGTAAAAAAGAAGGGGATACATAATTTTGAATGCTTTTTGCCTTTCTGGACACAAATTTAACACCGCTAGAGATCACTTTCTCCAGAACAGGGTCAGTTTGTAAAATAGGGAGACTTTCTTGTACAATGTCACAAATTTTTCTGTACTCTAATCTGTATGGAGTACTGAAGACCACCTTATTAGGCAAATTTAAAGTACTAGAAGATAATTTACTTCCCTTCTTGTACTGCAGAAGGGACTCACGTGGCATGCTATCTACAATTTGTCTAGTTTTTGACAATAAATGGTTATTGTATCCCCTATTTTGAAGTCTACTGCACAGATCCTCACTCTGCTTTTTATATAGTGTTTTGCTAGAGCAGATTCTCTTTGCCCTAATGAATTGACCCTTAGGGATAGCTTTGAGTACATGTTGAGGATGACAAGATCTATAGTTAAGAATGGTATTACCACTTGTCGGTTTTCTATGTAAATCTGTCACAATCAACCCATTCTCAACTGATACTTCAATATCCAAAAACTCAATCCTTGTTGTATTCTGATATCCAACAAAGCTCAAATTAAGATCATTGCAATTTAAATACTCCATAAATTTAGATGCCGACTCCTCATCTCCATCCCACACCAATAGCAGGTCATCAATATAACGTCCAAAATAAATTATATGTTTCTTTAAGGGGTTACTATCTGCATAGACGTGGAGCAGCTCCCACCATCCCATATAGAGATTGGCATAGGAGGGGGCGAATTTCGCCCCCATAGCTGTTCCACGCCTCTGCAGATAGTAAGACCCCTCAAACAAAAAATAATTATGGGTTAGTAAAAACTCCAAAGTCCAAATTATAAAATGTTTAAGATCCTCTGAGAAACCTGACATTCTGTCCAAAATATTAGAAATTGATATAAGACCTGCCTGGTGTGGGATGGAGGTGTAAAGTGAGGCCACATCCACTGTAATAAATCTATAAGTAGATTTCCAATTGATATTTTGTAGGGCACTAAGAACTTGTGTAGAGTCCCTAATATAACTTGTTAATTGGGCCACTAGAGGTTGTAGAAAGGTATCTATCAGTTCTGAAGTGGGCTCCAAAAGGGAGCCCACTCCAGAAATGATGGGCCTACCAGGAGGATGTGTCGCATTTTTATGGACTTTGGAGTTTTTACTAACCCATAATTATTTTTTGTTTGAGGGGGTCTTACTATCTGCAGAGGCGTGGAACAGCTATGGGGGCGAAATTCGCCCCCTCCTATGCCAATCTCTATATGGGATGGTGGGATCTGCTCCACGTCTATGCAGATAGTAACCCCTTAAAGAAACATATAATTTATTTTGGACGTTATATTGATGACCTGCTATTGGTGTGGGATGGAGATGAGGAGTCGGCATCTAAATTTATGGAGTATTTAAATTGCAATGATCTTAATTTGAGCTTTCTTGGATATCAGAATACAACAAGGATTGAGTTTTTGGATATTGAAGTATCAGTTGAGAATGGGTTGATTGTGACAGATTTACATAGAAAACCGACAAATGGTAATACCATTCTTAACTATAGATCTTGTCATCCTCAACATGTACTCAAAGCTATCCCTAAGGGTCAATTCATTAGGGCAAAGAGAATCTGCTCTAGCAAAACACTATATAAAAAGCAGAGTGAGGATCTGTGCAGTAGACTTCAAAATAGGGGATACAATAACCATTTATTGTCAAAAACTAGACAAATTGTAGATAGCATGCCACGTGAGTCCCTTCTGCAGTACAAGAAGGGAAGTAAATTATCTTCTAGTACTTTAAATTTGCCTAATAAGGTGGTCTTCAGTACTCCATACAGCTTAGAGTACAGAAAAATTTGTGACATTGTACAAGAAAGTCTCCCTATTTTACAAACTGACCCTGTTCTGGAGAAAGTGATCTCTAGCGGTGTTAAATTTGTGTCCAGAAAGGCTAAAAGCATTCAAAATTATGTATCCCCTTCTTTTTTACCAGAAATTAAAAGAGGCACTTGGCTACCAACTAGATCGGGCTGTTTTAAATGTAGAGGCACTAGGTGCATAACCTGTGATCATATTACGGAAGGGAATGCCTTTCAATCATCTAGCACAGGGAAAGAATACACAATTAGATATAATCTTAATTGTAATTCAACACATATAGTGTATCTCATGACATGTAAAGGCTGCCAGGTCCAATACTTAGGAAAGACAAAAAGAAGGTTGAGGGATAGAGTATTGGAACACATCAGAGACATAAATGACCCAGATATCTTTACCTCAGTGGCCTCACATTTTAAATTTGACCATCAAGGGGATTCTTCCCTAGCATTTTTTCAGGCAATTGATCATGTGCCCTTCTCTAAGAGAGGGGGGGACAGGGAGTATCAGCTAAGTAAGAAGGAGGTCAGGTGGATTTTTAACATGAACACTAGGACACCTTCTGGTTTAAATATTGAGTCAGACGGTAATCTGTTTGTATAATGCACTTCATCCTGGCATTTTAAATAATGAGACTTTTTTCATTTTTTTCATTTATTCTTGGATTATTTTTTGTTGTCTCAATATACTTTATTTTGTGGTAAGAATTTTTCAGTTTATATGCACAAAATGAGTTTACATATATAACAGTCTAATATTGTATTTATATATCTCTACCACAATGTAATTGTATAACATTACAATCCTGTGCTAACACTGTCTATTGCAGCCTGTATATATGAGGGGTTAAAAAGTTTACATAGTAGTTTAAGTATTTAATGGAACACACCTGTTCAATTAACATAGATACCTCTCTATATAGGTTTACAGACCAGTACACAGTTTAAGCAGTGAACAAGTGAGGCAGTCCCTCACGAAACGCGTATGTTTGTTACTGTATTGTAACCTACGGAGTATGTCCGTTTGGTGCTTTTTTCTGCATGCCCTTTTTTGCTTTTAATGCACTGTTTGTACCTGTGAAATAAACCCCCTTTTTTGCATCTTACCTATTACTTTGGATTTATTTGCGGATGGTTAGCCGGTCTTCTCTTTGTATGTCTCAAGTTTGCTGACGTCATTGGACCGAGACGTCTGGATCTGGCTCCTATCGGCATCCGTAGGAGTGTGAACAGTGCACACGCTGAAGACGCGCTGTACAGGATCGCTGAAGACAGCAGCCCATCATACTGCCTGGGGGTAAGCACCGCTTGCTTTGTTTTTCATTGTATGTATTGTGTCCATTGGCGGTAGCTCAACGGGCAGTATATATAGGCCACTCCAGAAGCCTGGGCTCATATTTGCAGGGCGATCCCAGTGTTGGTTATTGTGCGGTGCTGAAGACACACTCCTTACTCATTGGCTATATTGCATCACCGGGACTTGGAATAAGGTTTTTTTTCTATAAGGTACAGTGCTTGAATTTTTTTGTTTTTTGTGGGCAGCAGATTATGACAGAAGCACAGGATAGCTTTGTTTTGCGAGACCTAGAAGCGTCTCTTTATTCTTATGACCAGGATGTGGAAAGTATTACTAGTGATAATGAAAATACTATTGACAGCCTATTTTTCCATATTGATGAATTACGCAGAAAAGATATAAAACTGGACTTGGATATAAAGACTTTTCTGTTATATAAAAAATACCAACGAATTCCAAGGGGTTTAAGGATCAGAAAATTTCCATCTTTTCTAGTGAATGACCCTGTCTTTATTTCTAAATGGAACAAAATCCTTAATGACTGTTCCTTTGCTTTGATTGATTTACTTGTGGAATTCAAAAACAAGAAAGGTTGGAAATAATTAATCTAATTAAAGCCACACAAACTGACTTACAATTACTACAAGCAGACCCTGTGTTTAAAGAATACGACATGAAGTTTGAGGCCAATATGTTGAAATTCTCAAAAGAACTATGGGATTTTAAAAAAAACAAGTTATCCCGTGACAAAAGGGACTATGAAGCAAATAGAGTGTATAGATGGACTCAGACAACATTTAGAAATTCTAATGATAAAAAGACCTTTTTGTTTAGCAGAAAGAATCATGATAACAAGGCCAAAAAACATGTGAGGTTTTTAGAAACTGAGTATGAGGTGGATACAACTGATATTGATTCTAATGAGGAAGGGATAGATCAGATAGATACTGCCTCAGCCCTTGATATACCTACAGATCCCTTAGAGCCTTCAAAAAACGAGCAAGCTCAGGGAGCAAAACAAAAAAGAAAAAAACAAGGAGAGGTAGTAGGGGTAGAAAAAGGAAAGGAATCAAAGAGATACCACATGAGGACCAATCGGACCCAAATCAGAAAGTACATTTAAAAAATGTGGTAAATCTCTCACAATATCAATTAAATGATTCTGAGTTAGAAGTTTTGGGTATGGGTTTAAATTTTTCCCCCACTACACACTTTAATCTTTTTGACACTATTTTAGATATAAATAGTTTTGTAAGAAAGTTGGTATTAAAGAAGCATTTTTTTGTGGATAATGAACCTGAGAGTGATGTAGATAGGCAGGAAGAAACTAGTAATGAATTAACTATACCTAACACTGCTTTAGATTTTAATGACCATTGTACTATTAATGAGCTAGTTGGCCTTATACAAGAGGGTGAGAACGAGGGTCAATTGCAACAAAACAGATGTCCTGAATTGTCTGGAGTGAGCAAAAGCTCTTTCTATCCTGTGCATGCAAGGGGCAAAAATATTGATGTATTTCAGAGAACAATTGAAAACAAACTAAAGTCCCTTGCACAAAGGATAGAAAATGATCAAAAAAATAACTCCTCTCCTAAAAACAAGAGTAAAAATAAGAGTAATTTGAATAGCAATCAATATAAAGCATTACAATCTCTGCAAGCTAATGACACTATCGTCATAAAATTATCAGACAAAGGCGGCAATGTGGTCGTCATGGACAGGGAATATTACTTGTTTGAGGCTAAACGTCAGTTGAGGGATGCAGAGGTATACTGTAAATTAGATTCTAACCCAACAGCAAAGTTTAGATTGAAACTTGAAAAAATTCTACATCAGGGCCAGTCCATAGGAGTAATAGCTGAAAGAAAACTTGAACAGTTTTTAATTAAAAATCCTAATGTACCCATTTTTTATTTTCTTCCTAAACTGCATAAAAATGCGACACATCCTCCTGGTAGGCCCATCATTTCTGGAGTGGGCTCCCTTTTGGAGCCCACTTCAGAACTGATATATACCTTTCTACAACCTCTAGTGGCCCAATTAACAAGTTATATTAGGGACTCTACACAAGTTCTTAGTGCCCTACAAAATATCAATTGGAAATCTACTTATAGATTTATTACAGTGGATGTGGCCTCACTTTACACCTCCATCCCACACCAGGCAGGTCTTATATCAATTTCTAATATTTTGGACAGAATGTCAGGTTTCTCAGAGGATCTTAAACATTTTATAATTTGGACTTTGGAGTTTTTACTAACCCATAATTATTTTTTGTTTGAGGGGTCTTACTATCTGCAGAGGCGTGGAACAGCTATGGGGGCGAAATTCGCCCCCTCCTATGCCAATCTCTATATGGGATGGTGGGAGCTGCTCCACGTCTATGCAGATAGTAACCCCTTTAAGAAACATATAATTTATTTTGGACGTTATATTGATGACCTGCTATTGGTGTGGGATGGAGATGAGGAGTCGGCATCTAAATTTATGGAGTATTTAAATTGCAATGATCTTAATTTGAGCTTTGTTGGATATCAGAATACAACAAGGATTGAGTTTTTGGATATTGAAGTATCAGTTGAGAATGGGTTGATTGTGACAGATTTACATAGAAAACCGACAAGTGGTAATACCATTCTTAACTATAGATCTTGTCATCCTCAACATGTACTCAAAGCTATCCCTAAGGGTCAATTCATTAGGGCAAAGAGAATCTGCTCTAGCGAAACACTATATAAAAAGCAGAGTGAGGATATGTGCAGTAGACTTCAAAATAGGGGATACAATAACCATTTATTGTCAAAAACTAGACAAATTGTAGATAGCATGCCATGTGAGTCCCTTCTGCAGTACAAGAAGGGAAGTAAATTATCTTCTAGTACTTTAAATTTGCCTAATAAGGTGGTCTTCAGTACTCCATACAGCTTAGAGTACAGAAAAATTTGTGACATTGTACAAGAAAGTCTCCCTATTTTACAAACTGACCCTGTTCTGGAGAAAGTGATCTCTAGCGGTGTTAAATTTGTGTCCAGAAAGGCTAAAAGCATTCAAAATTATGTATCCCCTTCTTTTTTACCAGAAATTAAAAGAGGCACTTGGCTACCAACTAGATCGGGCTGTTTTAAATGTAGAGGCACTAGGTGCATAACCTGTGATCATATTACGGAAGGGAATGCCTTTCAATCATCTAGCACAGGGAAAGAATACACAATTAGATATAATCTTAATTGTAATTCAACACATATAGTGTATCTCATGACATGTAAAGGCTGCCAGGTCCAATACTTAGGAAAGACAAAAAGAAGGTTGAGGGATAGAGTATTGGAACACATCAGAGACATAAATGACCCAGATATCTTTACCTCAGTGGCCTCACATTTTAAATTTGACCATCAAGGGGATTCTTCCCTAGCATTTTTTCAGGCAATTGATCATGTGCCCTTCTCTAAGAGAGGGGGGGACAGGGAGTATCAGCTAAGTAAGAAGGAGGTCAGGTGGATTTTTAACATGAACACTAGGACACCTTCTGGTTTAAATATTGAGTCAGACGGTAATCTGTTTGTATAATGCACTTCATCCTGGCATTTTAAATAATGAGACTTTTCATTTTTTCATTTATTCTTGGATTATTTTTTGTTGTCTCAATATACTTTATTTTGTGGTAAGAATTTTTCAGTTTATATGCACAAAATGAGTTTACATATATAACAGTCTAATATTGTATTTATATATCTCTACCACAATGTAATTGTATAACATTACAATCCTGTGCTAACACTGTCTATTGCAGCCTGTATATATGAGGGGTTAAAAAGTTTACATAGTAGTTTAAGTATTTAATGGAACACACCTGTTCAATTAACATAGATACCTCTCTCTATAGGTTTACAGACCAGTACACAGTTTAAGCAGTGAACAAGTGAGGCAGTCCCTCACGAAACGCGTATGTTTGTTACTGTATTGTAACCTACGGAGTATGTCCGTTTGGTGCTTTTTTCTGCATGCCCTTTTTTGCTTTTAATGCACTGTTTGTACCTGTGAAATAAACCCCCTTTTTTGCATCTTACCTATTACTTTGGATTTATTTGCGGATGGTTAGCCGGTCTTCTCTTTGTATGTCTCAAGTTTGCTGACGTCATTGGACCGAGACGTCTGGATCTGGCTCCTATCGGCATCCGTAGGAGTGTGAACAGTGCACACGCTGAAGACACGCTGTACAGGATCGCTGAAGACAGCAGCCCATCATACTGCCTGGGGGTAAGCACCGCTTGCTTTGTTTTTCACTGATTCCATCAGCCAATCAGAATTTTCCTACCTTAATTCCGATTGGCTGATAGAATCCTATCAGCCACTCGGAATTCGAGGGACGCCATCTTGGATGACGTCCCTTAAAGGAACCTTCATTCGTCGTCTAGTCGTCGGAAGAAAAGGATGGATCCGCGCTGGAGGTCTTCAAGATGGAGCCGGTCGTCATCGGATGGAAGAACATAGAAGATGCGGCTTGGATGAAGATGTTTGCCGGTCCGGATGTCCTCTTCTGCCCGCTTGGATCAAGACTTCAGCCGGAGGATGGATGTCTTCAGCCCCCCGCTTGGGCTTAGATCAAGAAATCGGAGCCAGGACGGATCGGTGTGATACCCGGTGTGGTGAAGATAAGGTAGGAAGATCTTCAGGGGCTTAGTGTTAAGTTTATTTAAGGGGGGTTTGGGTTAGATTAGGGGTATGTGGGTGGTGGGTTGTAATGTTGGGGGGGGGTATTGTATGTTTTTTTTCTCCAGGCAAAAGAGCTGAATTCTTTGGGGCATGCCCCGCAAATGGCCCTTTTAAGGGCTGGTAAGGTAAAAGAGCTTTTCTATTTTAATTTTAGAATAGGGTAGGGCATTTTTTTATTTTGGGGGCTTTGTTATTTTATTAGGGGGCTTAGAGTAGGTGTAATTAGTTTAAAATTGTTGTAATATTTTTCTAATGTTTGTAAATATTTTTTTATTTTTTGTAACTTAGTTCTTTTTTATTTTTTGTACTTTAGTTAGTTTATTTAATTGTATTTATTTGTAGGTATTTTATTTAATTTATTTATTGATAGTGTAGTGTTAGGTTTAATCGTAGATAATTGTAGGTATTTTATTTAATTAATTTATTGCTAGTGTAGTGTTAGGTTTAATTGTAACTTAGGTTAGGATTTATTTTACAGGTAATTTTGTAATTATTTTAACTAGGTAGCTATTAAATAGTTATTAACTATTTAATAGCTATTGTACCTGGTTAAAATAAATACAAAGTTGCCTGTAAAATAAATATTAATCCTAAAATAGCTACAATATAATTATAATTTATATTGTAGCTATATTAGGGTTTATTTTACAGGTAAGTATTTAGCTTTAAATAGGAATAATTTATTTAATAAGAGTTAATTTATTTAGTTAGAATAAAATTATATTTAACTTAGGGGGGTGTTAGGGTTATGGTTAGACTTAGCTTTAGGGGTTAATACATTTATTAGAGTAGCGGCAAGGTCCGATCGGCAGATTAGGGGTTAATAATTGTAGGTAGGTGGCGGCAACGTTGGGGGCGGCAGATTAGGGGTTAATAAATATAATATAGGGGTCAGCGATGTTGTGGGCAGCAGATTAGGGGTACATAGGGATAACGTAGGTTGCGGCGGTGTACGGAGCGGCAGATTAGGGGTTAATAATAATATGCAGGGGTCAGCGATAGCGGGGGCGGCAGATTAGGGGTTAATAAGTGTAAGGTTAGGGGTGTTTAGACTCGGGGTTCATGTTAGATTGTTAGGTGCAGACTTAGGAAGTGTTTCCCCATAGGAAACAATGGGGCTGCGTTAGGAGCTGAACGCTGCTTTTTTGCAGGTGTTAGGTTTTTTTTTCAGCTCAAACTACCCCATTGTTTCCTATGGGGGAATCGTGCACGAGCATGTTTTTGAAGCTGGCCACGTCCGTAAGCAACGCTGGTATTTAGAGTTGCAGTGGCGGTAAATTATGCTCTACGCTCCCTTTTTGGAGCCTAACGCACTGAAAACACAGCCATTCTGTGAACTCTAAATACCAGCGGTATTTAAAAGGTGCGGGGGGGAAAAAAGCATGCGTTAGCTACGCGGGTCGTTACCGACAAAACTCTAAATCTAGCCGTGTGGGTTTATTTTTATTTTACAGGTTTGTATTTATTTTAACTAGGTAGAATAGTTACTAAATAGTTATTAACTATTTAATAACTACCTAGCTAAAATAAATACAAATTTACCTGTAAAATAAAACCTAACCTGTTACACTAACACCTAACACTACACTACAATTAAATAAATTACCTACATTAAATACAATTAAATAAATTAAATTAAATTGGCTAAATTACAAAAAAACAAACACTTAATTACAGAAAATAAAAAACAAATTACAGATCTTTAAACTAATTACACCTAATCTAATAGCCCTATCAAAATAACCCCCCCCCCCAATAAAAAAACCCTAGCCTAAACTAAACTACCAATATCCCTTAAAGGGACAGTCTAGGCCAAAATAAATTTTCATGATTCAGATAGAACATGTAATTTTAAACAATTTTCCAATTTACTTTTATCACCAATATTGCTTTGTTCTCTTGGTATTCTTAGTTGAAAGCTTAACCTAGGAGGTTCATATGCTAATTTCTGAGACCTTGAAGGCCACCTCTTTTCAGATTGCATTTTAACAGTTTTTCACCACTAGAGGGTGTTAGTTCACATATTTCATATAGATAACACTGTGCTCGTGCACGTGAAGTTATCTGGGAGCAGGCACTGATTGGCTAGACTGCAAGTCTGTCAAAAGAACTGAAATAAAGGGGCAGTTTGCAGAGGCTTAGATACAAGATAATCACAGAGGTTAAAAGTATATTATTATAACTGTGTTGGTTATGCAAAACTGGGAAATGGGTAATAAAGGGATTATCTATCTTTTAAAACAATAAAAATTCTGGTGTAGACTGTCCCTTTAAAAGGGCATTTTGCGGGGCATTGCCCCAAACCCACCACCCACACAACCAACCCCCCAAATAAAATACTAACACAAAAAACCTAACCTCCCCATTGCCCTGAAAAGGGCATTTGGATGGGCATTGCCCTTAAAAGGGCATTTAGCTCTATTGCGGCCCAAAGTCCCTAACCTAAAAAATAAACCCACGCAATACACCCTTAAAAAAATCCTAACACTAACCCCCAAAGATTCACTTACTGGGAGAAGTCTTCATCCAAGCCGCAAGATGTCCTCAACGAAGCCGGCAGAAGTGGTCCTCCAGACGGGCAGAAGTCTTCATCCAGACAGCATCTTCTATCTTCATCCTTCCAGCGTGGAGCGGGTCCATCTTCAAGACATCCGACATGAGCATCCTCTTCAAACAACGGCTTCTTTGTAATGAATATCTCTTTAAGTGACGTCATCCAAGAGGGCGTCCCTTAGATTCCGATTGGCTGATAGAATTATGTCAGCCAATCAGATTAAGGTAGAAAAAATCCTATTGGCTGATTGGATCAGCCAATAGGATTGAGCTTTCATTCCATTGGCTGATTGGAACAGCCAATAGAATGCAAGCTCAATCCTATTGGCTGATTTGATTGATTTTTTTAACCTTAATTCCGATTGGCTGATAGAATTCTATCAGCCAATCAGAATCTAAGGGACGCCATCTTGGATGACATCACTTAAAGAGATATTCATTACGAAGAAGCCGTCGTTTGAAGAGGATGCTCCGCGTCGGATGTCTTAAAGATGGACCCGCTCCGCGCCGGAAGGATGAAGATAGAAGATGCCGTCTGGATGAAGATTTCTGCCCGTCTGGAGGACCACTTCTGCCGGCTTTGTTGAGGACATCTTGCTGCTTGGATGAAGACTTCTCCCGGTAAGTGAATCGTCGGGGGTTAGTGTTAGGATTTTTTTAAGGGTGTATTGGGTGGGTTTATTTTTTAGGTTAAGGACTTTGGGCCGCATATATACAACTAGAACAAGAGCAATGCCCATCCAAATGCCCTTTTCAGGGCAATGGGGAGCTTAGGTTTTTTTAGTTAGTATTTTATTTGGGGGGTTGGTTGTGTGGATGGTGGGTTTTACTGTTGGGGGGTGTTTCTATTCTTTTTACAGGAAAAGAGCTGAGTTCTTTGGGGCAATGCCCTGCAAAAGGCCCTTTTAAGGGCTATTGGTAGTTTAGTTTAGGCTAGGGTTTTTTTTTATTTTGGGGTGGCTTTTTTTTTTGTTGATATTGCTATTAGATAGATTAGGTGTAATTAGTTTAAAGATCTGTCATTTGTTTTTTATTTTCTGTAATTAAGTGTTTGTGTTTTTTTGTAATTTAGCTAATTTAATTTAATTTATTTAATTGTATTTAATGTAGGTAATTTATTTAATTGTAGTGTAGTGTTAGGTGTTAGTGTAACTTAGGTTAGGTTTTATTTTCCAGGTAAATTTGTATTTATTTTAGCTAGGTAGTTATTAAATAGTTAATAACTATTTAATAACTATTCTACCTAGTTAAAATAAAAACAAACTTGCCTGTAAAATAAAAATAAACCCTAAGCTAGATACAATGTAACTATTAGTTATATTGTAGCTAGCTTAGGGTTTATTTTATAGGTAGGTATTTAGTTTTAAATAGGAATAATTTAGTTAATGATAGGAATATTTATTTAGATTTATTTAAATTATATTTAAGTTAGGGGGTGTTAGGACTAGGGTTAGATTTAGAGTTAGGGGTAATACATTTAATATAGTGGCGGCGACGTTGGGGGCAGCAGATTAGGGGTTAATAAATATAATGTAGGTGTCGGCGATGTTGGGGGCAGCAGATTAGGGGTTAATAAGTATAATGTAGGTGGTGGCGGTGTCCGGAGCGGCAGATTAGGGGTTAATAAGTATAATGTAGGTGTCTGCGATATCGGGGCAGCAGATTAGGGGTTAATGTGTAAGATTAGGGGTGTTTAGACTCAGGGTTCATGTTAGGGTGTTAGGTGTAAACATAAAATGTGTTTCCCCATAGGAATCAATGGGGCTGCGTTACTGAGTTTTACGCTGCTTTTTGGCAGGTGTTAGACTTTTTCTCAGCCGGCTCTCCCCATTGATGTCTATGGGGAAATCGCGCACAAGCACGTACGACCAGATCACCGCTGACTTAAGCACTGCTGATATTGGAGTGAGATATGGAGCAAGATTTTGCTTTACGCTCACTTCTTGCCTTTTAACGCCGGGTTTGTAAAAACCCGTAATACTAGCGCTGCAGGTAAGTGAGCGGTGAGAAAAAAATCGTAATCTCGCAAATCTCGTAATCTCGCCGTATCTTAGTGAATATCTTTCCACCAAAGGCTGAACCTTAATTGAAAAGTAAGACATGAACATGTAAAAATGTATTTATGATTACATTTTCCAATACAAAGCAACAAGTCCCTTAAATACTGGACTCAATTCCTCTGTCCATATGTCAGCCTCTGTCATGTTACTAACACAGTAGCATGTATATGAAATACATAAATAGAGAATGCTTACCTTCTGAAGGTCTTTGGTTCCATGAAGATAAAGTCAACACCCTTCAGGTTTGCCAATGTCAGTATCCTATGTTTGGGTTTTCCCTGTGAAGATCCCGCCACTGTTGCTGCTGACCCTGCCACCAGCCTTTTGTGCTGTCAGTGACTGAGATGTACATTTGGTGCAAGTGTTGAAATACGTCTCTTGCCCTGTCATACGCAGGGCCTACAGAATCCCTGTAAATCTTTGCTGCCACAGACGTCACAAGGTACATTGCAGTGTGCTTATTGATATAGACAGCATTAGAGACATTTCAAAGATCAATGTAAAGCTTGGTTGGCACATATTTAGTACACACATATGTCTAAGTGCATTTAAAAGGGACCTCCAATCCTGTACTGTTCATTGTAAATGTATGTATGTGTGCTGTGCATTAGTACTTAACACTGATCCTTCTGTGATGCCACTTTGTGGCCTCCTTCTGTGAACACACAGATGTGTGCCTGAAGATATGGTTGTTGTGAGAGGATTCAGGATACTCTTCAAAATGTGCATGTTGCCATTGCACACAAAATGGACATTAATAGAATGAAAGTGTTGGCGGATGCATAATGCCATTTGCTGGTTCCACAGTGGCCTCAAGGCAATATGGGTGCAATCTATTGTCCCCACACGTTAGATATGCGCCCATATTCTATTAGTCCCTCTTGAGATCAGGCCAAGCATCCTCTGTGTGAGGGAATCCTATGAAAGGATGTCACTTGTTGGGGATGGCATTCCTAAACTTCCCAATTAAGACAGTGAAAGTGCCTTGAGTCATCCTTTATGACATGGAATAAACCAATAATGTGCTGCGTATTAATGCTCTAGATGTTATACACCTTAGCATTAGTGAGTGCACACACCCTGCATGTGTGGGCAAGATGGCTGGCACGTATGATTGTGTTGAGACAGAGTTGTCAATGAGCAAGTTAAGAAGCAAAGTCGGAATCCATAATTGCATAGCCAAATAGCGAAGCCAGTTCGTCAGTCAAAAGAGCACTGATACACAATGGTGATGAAAAACACAAGAATGGCTTGATAGGCTAAGTTGGTCCTCTGGGACACGTTGACTGTGATGTTTGTTCAATTTCTAGTACACTACCGATGTCAGCACCTTAGTAATGATTCTTGACCATAAGCAGATGAAATGTATTGAAAACATAGAAGTGCAATTATTTAACCAGAGGTGGGAGCTATTGTTAAAAATCCTAAAATGTTATCAATATTGAGGCTGTGCGCATATTACCCAGCAACTTGTAATACGAGTAGAGCATAGCGTTTTTTGTGGTCCATTGAAAAGATAGGACGTGTAAAGCTTAGCTTGCGATAATCTAAACACCGCTGAACTCGTAATATGAATGGGTGCTAAAACCGCGACTGCGAGCTCACAAACGTGCATAAATCTTAAGCAGTCGGTAGTGCACCACTTGTAATCTAGCCCAAAGTGTGCATATACAAATAATGTATATTGGAATTTTTTAATTGCATGCTTTATCTGAATTATGAAACTTACATTTTTACTTTAGTTGCCCTTTATTGTGTATCCAATAACTTGTTATACCAGCTGCAGATTATGTATATTATATATATAAAAAAATGAGAAATAGTTTATTTGTGTACATGAAATAGCTGGTGTTGTTCTTAGGTACCACCAACCAATGGGTTGAGCTTGCAGGTAAAATCAGATATCATTATTGTATCACTTTCTGTACACACACATGCTTCTTTATATTATATCTTTCAATATACTTAGGCCCTGATGATCAAAAGTGCTGTCATATATTCAAAAGGGATCCAACGCAATGTCATTTCTCAACGATACCTGAGCAACTTTCTTGTCGGGGGTTATCTCAAGTTTAGACTGAATTAGAGGGTAAGCAGACCAGGCTTTGTTGTGACAGAGCACATATTATGTAAACAATGTTACCAGCAATGATTGTGAAAGATGTATCCAAGGCAAGATCTAGATTAGTTTGGTTATTAAGGATCTCTTATGGGATGCTGACTGAGACATTAGAAGTACATAGGCCGAAAATATATTCACAAACCAATAGAGAAACCTGCTTTGGCATGACAGTTTGCTAATCTGCCATATCATGGATTGCAATGCAGTCAAAAAGTTAAAATTTAAAAGTGGAATAATATCGAGAATAATCATAGTTTAGCACATAGCACCATGGGAAATTAGGAATTGATTTGCAGCATGGGAAATTAGAAGCTAAAAGGAAACATGGGAAATTAAAAGCTTAAATTGAACCATTACAAAACGTGATTTCAAAAAAAAAAGTGACCTTTGCTTTGGCAGATGTCCATGCAACTATTTATATGACTTAGTGCTTTTGTGGCATACATGTAAGGGTGAAGATCATTTCTGGAACAAATACTATGTTAGATTGCTTGAGTCTTTTTTATAAAAAAAAAAAAATATGTGTATTTGCTGAATTATCTTTGGGAATATAAACATTTAATAATATTAAATTTAGTGCCTTCACTAACTCAACTGTGGATGAAAAGATCTTCTGGTAGCAAAAAGCACATAACATCCCTTATTATAAATATAGCAGGCCTTTACGTAGCATATACAAAGAAAGAAAATCGCTTGAGCAGGAATGTACAGCATCTCAGTAGTTTGTTGTTTGGTGGGTCACCACCTTGGAGCAGCCTCTTTTAGCTCAATTGTGCATTTCACTGAGAAGAACTTTCCTGAAGTACACCGGTGTTCAAAAATGTGTGGTAATCTAGACATTTCATTGTTTTTGAAAGAAAAGCAAATTTTTTTGTCCATTAAAATAACATCAAATTGATCAGAAATACAGAAGTGTAGACGTTGTTAGTGTTGTAAATGACTATTGTAGCTAGAAACTGCAGTTTTTTAATGGAATATCTACAGTACATAGGCGCACAGACACCCATTATCAGCAACCATATGTCCGGTGTTACAATAGCAAGTTGTGTTTGCTGATTCAAGTTTATCATTTAAAAGGCTAATGGATCATTAGAAAACCCTTTTGCAATAATGTTAGCACAGCTAAAATCTGTTGTGCTGATTAAAGAAGCAATAAAACTGCCCTTCATTCGACTAGTTGAGTATCTGGAGCATCAGCATGCAATTGTGGGTTCTATTACAGGCTCAAGATGGCCAGAAACAAATATCTTTCTTCTGAAACACGTCAGTCTATTCTTGTTCTGAGAAATGAAGGCTATTCCATGTAAGAAATTGCCAAGAAACTGAAGATCTCATACAACTCTGTGTACTACTCCCTTCACAGAACATCGCAAACTGGCTCTAACCAGAATAGAAAGAGGATGCACGAGAAGAAAAATATATTAGAGTGTCTACTTTTAGAAACAGCCGCCTCACAGGTCCTAAGCTGGCAGCTTCATTAAATAATAGCTGCAAAACACCAATGTCAACGTCAACAGTGAAGAGGTGACTGAGATGCTGGCCTTCTAGGCAGAGTTGCAAAGAAAAAGCCCCATCTCAGTCTGGCCAATAAAAAGAAAAGATTAAGATGGGAAAAAGAACACAGACACTGGAGAGAGGAAGATTGGAAAAAAGTGTTATGGACAAACAAATCTAAGTTTGAGGTGTTAGAATCACAAAGAAGAACATTCGTGAGACCAGTGGAGGCTACTCCATTGGAGCACACTCGCACGTGCCCCCCACAGCCCAGAGGAAAGAAAAAAAGCCCAGAGAAAAGAAAAAAAAAAAACAGAAAAAAAAATATAATTTTTCAAAAAAAATATATATTTTTTTTTTACCCCCAGAAGAAAAAAAATTTGTTTCTATTTTTTTTTTAATACATTATTATTATTATTTGTTGTGCCCTGCCTGGCCCCCTACTGTTTGAACTGAACATACACATCATCACAGTGACAGTCACACACCCAGCCACTGTACTGCTGTACACTTATCCAGTCCCTAAGCGCACGTGCGATAGAGAATCTATGGCACTGTGTCTGTGCGCATGCTAAATTTGGCTGCTGCGCAGCTCCCAGCCTCCTCATCCCCTTAGACGGCTGATCGCACACTTCAGCCTGTGCGAGGGGTGGGAGGCGTTAAGAGCGAGCCCAGGCAGCAGCCAGTGACACAGGAGAAGAGCCGAGTCTGAGCGTCATCACTAACAGTCACGTGATGACGCTTGAGACGCTCCTCCCAGCTCAACGGCGCGAAATCTCATTGCGGAGATAGTCGTTGAGCTGAGAGGAGCTCAATTTGTGTTGTCTTGTTCTGAGACTCTGAGTGACACTGTCTGCCCGCTCTGGCGATATTTTGAGTCTGACTCTCTGAGATATCAATCATATTATACTACTTATATAAATATTTGGCATTAATTATCCAGCAGCAATTATTATCCATCCCAGGATTCCCATCTCAGTTTCATCTGACTACTGACTTGAGGACTCACTTACAGTTACTTAGTTACTTAGATTAGTTAGCGGCAGCAGGCAGGCTGAGGCCTGAGGGTGAGGCAGGAGGCAGTTAGATAGATAGAGTTAGTTTTTTCTCTGACGCTCACTACAGCAACAGCCAGAAGTTGACCAAGGTGCCAGGGGCAGGCCAGCTACACAGTACAGAGGCCTGCAGTGCAGAGCAGCCATAGACTGAGACAAGACAGAGTAGAGAGGAGTTAAGTAGGACTCAGGGAGAGCCTGGAGACCATATTTAATTAATAATTTTTTAGACTAGACTCTAGACTAGACTCTAGACTAGAGATAGAGAGTGGACAGTTTAGAATTTTTTTTTGTAAAACTTATTTAAATTTACTAGTTTAAATAACACAGCCAGCATACTAATTTTAGAGATCTTGAGTACAGTACTGTACAGTATTTTACACAGTCTGGACTGTCACAGAGAGACTGAGAGGCCTGAGCAGCAGAGTAGTTTTAATTACATAATTTACATTTACTAGTTGACCGTTGACGGCTGTCGCGGCTGCTGCTTGTTGTAAATATAATAATACTATAAAAGTTTTTAATTTTTTTCCTAGTTTTTAAAAAGCAGTTAACTGCTGTAGCCTGCAGATAGGCAGTAAACCTGCATAGATATAGTTATATATTTTATAACAACAAAAATACTTCTTAACTACAAGTTAGATATTTTAGAACAGCAAAACTTTTTACCTACAAGTTATATATTTTAGAACAGCAAATCTTTTTACCTACAAGTTATCTATTTAAGAACAGCAAAAATACTTACCTACAAGTTAGATATTTTAGAACAGCAAAACTACTTACCTACAAGTTAGATATTTTAGAACAGCAAAACTTTTTACCTGCAAGTTATATATTTTAGAACAGCAAAAGTACTTACCTACAAGTTCTATATTTGATATCAGCTGTAAAGCTAATTACCTACAAGTTATATATTCCATAAAAAACGCCAAACGACTGGCCTACTAGTTTTAGACAGTTGACCGTTGACGGCTGTCGCTTCTGTTGCTTGCTATAATTAGAATACTATCAAAGTATTTTAGTTGTTAATTATTTTCATATTTTTTTACAAAGTAGTTAACTGCTGCAGACTGCAGCTAGGCATTAAACCTGCATATAGTTATATATTTTATAACAAGAAAAAAGCTTACCTACAGTTAGATATTTTAGAACAGCAAAACTTTTTACCTCCAAGGTATATATTTTAGAACAGCAAAACTTTTTACCTACAAGTTATCTATTTTTGAACAGCAAAAATACTTACTTACAAGTTAGATATTTTAGAACAGCAAAACTACTTACCTACAAGTTAGATATTTTAGAACAGCAAAACTTTTTACCTGCAAGTTATATATTTTAGAACAGCAAAAGTACTTACCTACAAGTTCTATATTTTATATCAGCTGTAAAGCTAATTACCTACAAGTTATATATTCCATAAAAAACGCCAAACGACTGGCCTACTAGTTTTAGACAGTTGACCGTTGACGGCTGTCGCGGCTGCTGCTTGCTATAATTAGAATACTATCAAAGTATTTTAGTTGTTAATTATTTTCATATTTTTTTTACAAAGTAGTTAACTGCTGCAGACTGCAGATAGGCATTAAACCTGCATATAGTTATATATTTTATAACAAGAAAAAAGCTTACCTACAGTTAGATATTTTAGAACAGAAAAACTTTTTACCTCCAAGGTATATATTTTAGAACAGCAAAACTTTTTACCTACAAGTTATCTATTTTAGAACAGCAAAAATACTTACCTACAAGTTAGATATTTTAGAACAGCAAAACTACTTACCTACAAGTTAGATATTTTAGAACAGCAAAACTTTTTACCTGCAAGTTATATATTTTAGAACAGCAAAAGTACTTACCTACAAGTTCTATATTTGATATCAGCTGTAAAGCTAATTACCTACAAGTTATATATTCCATAAAAAACGCCAAACGACTGGCCTACTAGTTTTAGACAGTTGACCGTTGACGGCTGTCGCGGCTGCTGCTTGCTATAATTAGAATACTATCAAAGTATTTTAGTTGTTAATTATTTTCATATTTTTTTTACAAAGTAGTTAACTGCTGCAGACTGCAGATAGGCATTAAACCTTTATATAGTTATATATTTTATAACAAGAAAAAATACTTACCTACAGTTAGATATTTTAGAACAGCAAAACTTTTTACCTCCAAGGTATATATTTTAGAACAGCAAAACTTTTTACCTACAAGTTATCTATTTTAGAACAGCAAAACTACTTACCTACAAGTTAGATATTTTAGAACAGCAAAACTACTTACCTACAAGTTAGATATTTTAGAACAGCAAAACTTTTTACCTGCAAGTTATATATTTTAGAACAGCAAAACTACTTACCTACAAGTTCTATATTTTATATCAGCTGTAAAGCTAATTACCTACAAGTTATATATTCCATAAAAAACGCCAAACGACTGGCCTACTAGTTTTAGACAGTTGACCGTTGACGGCTGTGGCGGCTGCTGCTTGCTATAATTAGAATACTATCAAAGTATTTTAGTTGTTAATTATTTTCATATTTTTTTTACAAAGTAGTTAACTGCTGCAGACTGCAGATAGGCATTAAACCTGCATATAGTTATATATTTTATAACAAGAAAAAAGCTTACCTACAGTTAGATATTTTAGAACAGCAAAACTTTTTACCTCCAAGGTATATATTTTAGAACAGCAAAACTTTTTACCTACAAGTTATCTATTTTAGAACAGCAAAAATACTTACCTACAAGTTAGATATTTTAGAACAGCAAAACTACTTACCTACAAGTTAGATATTTTAGAACAGCAAAACTTTTTACCTGCAAGTTATATATTTTAGAACAGCAAAAGTACTTACCTACAAGTTCTATATTTTATATCAGCTGTAAAGCTAATTACCTACAAGTTATATATTCCATAAAAAACGCCAAACGACTGGCCTACTTGTTTTAGACAGTTGACCGTTGACGGCTGTCGCGGCTGCTGCTTGCTATAATAAGAATACTATCAAAGTATTTTAGTTGTTAATTATTTTCATAGTTTTTTACAAAGTAGTTAACTGCTGCAGACTGCAGATAGGCATTAAACCTCCATATAGTTATATATTTTATAACAAGAAAAAAGCTTACCTACAGTTAGATATTTTAGAACAGCAAAACTTTTTACCTCCAAGGTATATATTTTAGAACAGCAAAACTTTTTACCTACAAGTTATCTATTTTAGAACAGCAAAAATACTTACCTACAAGTTAGATATTTTAGAACAGCAAAACTACTTACCTACAAGTTAGATATTTTAGAACAGCAAAACTTTTTACCTGCAAGTTATATATTTTAGAACACCAAAAGTACTTACCTACAAGTTCTATATTTTATATCAGCTGTAAAGCTAATTACCTACAAGTTATATATTCCATAAAAAACGCCAAACGACTAGCCTACTAGTTTTAGACAGTTGACCGTTGACGGCTGTCGCGGCTGCTGCTTGCTATAATTAGAATACTATCAAAGTATTTTAGTTGTTAATTATTTTCATATTTTTTTTACAAAGTAGTTAACTGCTGCAGACTGCAGATAGGCATTAAACCTGCATATAGTTATATATTTTATAACAAGAAAAAAGCTTACCTACAGTTAGATATTTTAGAACAGCAAAACTTTTTACCTCCAAGGTATATATTTTAGAACAGCAAAACTTTTTACCTACAAGTTATCTATTTTAGAACAGCAAAAATACTTACCTACAAGTTAGATATTTTAGAACAGCAAAACTACTTACCTACAAGTTAGATATTTTAGAACAGCAAAACTTTTTACCTGCAAGTTATATATTTTAGAACACCAAAAGTACTTACCTACAAGTTCTATATTTTATATCAGCTGTAAAGCTAATTACCTACAAGTTATATATTCCATAAAAAACGCCAAACGACTGGCCTACTTGTTTTAGACAGTTGACCGTTGACGGCTGTCGCGGCTGCTGCTTGCTATAATTAGAATACTATCAAAGTATTTTAGTTGTTAATTATTTTCATAGTTTTTTACAAAGTAGTTAACTACTGCAGACTGCAGATAGGCATTAAACCTGCATATAGTTATATATTTTATAACAAGAAAAAAGCTTACCTACAGTTAGATATTTTAGAACAGCAAAACTTTTTACCTACAAGTTATATATTTTAGAACAGCAAAACTTTTTACCTACAAGTTATATATTTTAGAACAGCAAAACTTTTTACCTACAAGTTATATATTTTAGAACAGCAAAACTTTTTACCTATAACTTATATATTTTAGAACAGCAAAACTACTTACCTACAAGTTCTATATTTTATATCAGCTGAAAAGCTAATTACCTACAAGTCATATATTTTATAACAGCTGCAAAACTACTTACCTACAAGTTGTATATTTTATAACAGCTGCAAAGCTAATTACCTACAAGTTGTATCATTTATAACAGCTGCAAAGCTACTAACCTACAAGTTTTATATTTTATAACATCAAAACTACTTGTCTAAAAGTTATATATATTATAACAGCAAAACTACGTTGTCTAAAAGTTATATATATATTATAACAGCAAAACTACTTACGTACAACGGTACAAGTTATATATTTTATAACAGCAAAGGACTGTTCTTTGTGTGTAAACTAAGAGTTAAGATGGCACTTAGTAAAATTAGTGTGTCTGAGCTAAAGCAATTACATTTTTCAACATTGCCCATGGAAAGAAAAATGGAAATTAAAATGCTCCGGCCAACACCTAGGCTTAACCTTACCCAGGTAACAAAATGTAAAACTAGAGATTTCAGAAGAGAATTCAAACCCGAGGTATATGATAAATATCCATGGATTTGTGGCTGTGAATTATCTAACAGGCTCTTTTGTTTTTATTGTCTCCTGTTTGCAAAACAAAGTGGTGAATCAAGCTGGGTGAGTTCTGGTGTCGCCGATTTATCACATTTAAGTCAAAAAATAAATAAACATAGTTGCTCCCAATCACATTTAAACTCCACATTAGAGTTTAATTTGTTAGGAAGGGTTGATATTCGACAACAACTTGACAGTGCATATCGTTTAAATATTAAAAAACATAATGAGCAAGTAACGAAAAATCGTTATGTTCTTTCGAAAATAATTAATTGTATTTTATTTTGCGGCGCATTTGAACTTGCACTTCGAGGACATGATGAACGCGAGGATTCATTAAATCCAGGCATTTTCAGAGGTCTTATAAACTTCTCAGCAGAACTTGATGCATCTCTAAAAGAACATCTTGCTAGTGCCACTGTTTTTAAAGGAACGTCAAAAGAAATTCAAAACGATTTATTAGACTGTATGCTTACTGTTTGCCAGAACCAAATAAAAAAGGAAATCTCAAAAGCAAGTTTTGTAGCAGTGATAGCAGATGAAACAACTGATGTTTCATCTGCCTTCCAATTGGTTGTTGTTTTTCGATACATTATAGGTAACGGTCAACCGGTTGAGAGATTCTGGGAATTCACTAATCCAGCTGGACATGATGCAGAATCTATAGCTACATGTATCCAGAATAATTTGGAAAAAGTTATAGACAACCCAGAAAAATTGATATCACAGAGTTACGACGGTGCAAGCGTGATGAGTGGTCAGCATGCAGGTGTTCAGGCTATAATTAAACGTACCTACAAGAATGCACATTTTGTGCATTGCTACGCACATCAACTCAATTTGATTGTCAGCCAAGCAAGCAGTCAGAATCAACAAGTTCGAGTATTTTTTTCTAACCTAAGTGACATTACTAACTTTTTTAGTAACTCGCCACAACGGATAGCTATTCTAGATGAAACTGTTAGAAGAAGGATACCTCATGGTTCAGCCACCAGGTGGAATTTCAAGAGTCGAACCGTCAATACAGTGTTTGAAAACAGGGAACAGTTAATTGAATGTATGGAAAAAATAGAGTCAACATCGAAAAAAGAAATAGCAATAAATCAAGCAGGGGCTATTCGGCGTATGTTACAAGACTCGGTATTTGTGTTTTGGCTTTCAGTTTTTAACAATATTATGCCACATGTAGATGTGTTATACAACCAACTTCAGAAAACACTAACAGACGCGGCACTTATTCGAAAACATGTTAACACTTTCCAGCAGACAATGGAAAACGAAAGGAAAAGAATGGACACAGTGATCATGACGATATCAGAAACAGAGGAAACATCAAGGAAAAGGAAGAGAGAAAATATTCACATTACTCAGACTGTGGCAGCTAAAGAGATATGCGATGTTATCACGAATCAAGTAAAAGATAGATTTTCTTTTATAACTCACTACTCGGCTGTTTCTCTCCTCCAAGCGGAAAAATTTGCAGATTACGAGAAAAATTTTCCAAATCAGCTTCTTGAACAAACATCAGCGGTTTATGACATATTACAGAAAGATCGCCTGAAAACGGAACTAGGAGTAATTTACAGAAGACCAGATTTCCGAAATATGAATGGTGCCATCAGTCTTCTACAGTTTGTAATAGAAAATAACTTGGACAGTACTTTTTCGGAGACCTACAAACTGTTGCAAATTATTTCGACTATTCCCGTGACAACTGCTGAGGCTGAGAGATGTTTCTCAACTTTAAAACGAGTTAAGACATTTCTAAGGAGCACCATGACTGAGGAAAGACTGACTGCTCTAGCCATGCTCACAATTGAAAAACAATTGATCAATGACATGCCTACATTCACTGAAAATGTTATTGATTTATTTGCCTCAAAAAAAGACAGGCGGATTGACTTAATTTACAAAAATTGTACTTGAGTTATCAACATTCTGTTTTAATCTTTACCTTTGAAGTTAATTATTAAGCACTAGTGTAATAGAAATAATCTTCTTTTGTAGAAAGTAAAATGTTGGTGTATTTATCTTAATGTTGCCACAGCCTTTGGCTGCATTGCCTAATATCGAACACTGGGGGCTAGGGCAACAATAATTGAGATGTGGTTTTATTTCTCTATAAAGTGGAAGGTTCTTTAAATCCAGGAATATATTTTCATAAATGTACATTCAAGAGTATACCCTGATGAACCCCTGAGACACACACTGGCTGTGGGGGTGAAACGGTCGTTGGTATTGTTGTGTTTGCAACACTTATGGGTGTTGTTTCAGGAGCAAGGTCGACTTAACTCCTGTATTTTCATGAACATTTCTTGGTTAAAATATGGTTTTCTAGCTCGCATGGCTATCATATACCAGTTTAGAATGGAGTGCTGCCCTATCTATTTCCTTTTGGGCAGTAAACTGTGAGATGGAGAACTCAACCTAATCTCTCTTTATTTCCTGCAACGGTGCAAGTGATTTAAGCAGTTGGGAGAGCTGCGCTTCAAGTGACGGTACATCTTGGTAGAGAGTAACGGCTTTTCAGTGAGCAGCGCTGAGGGGAGACCTGGTTTCTTTCCAGTATAGCCGGACACAGAGTCATCTCATCTATCAGCTATCAGCTATAACACAAGTAAATGCAAGTGGTGGAAAGTGTGTATGTTTTTTATGATACTTCTTGAAACAGACGGCATTTGCTGCAAAGCTTTCGGAGAAGCCTGGTTCTTCTTTTTCTC
The DNA here is from genome assembly GCF_027579735.1 of Bombina bombina. NCBI lineage: Eukaryota > Metazoa > Chordata > Amphibia > Anura > Bombinatoridae > Bombina > Bombina bombina. The sequence goes on from NC_069504.1 coordinate 656,625,564, forward strand.
ATCAGCCGCTTGCCGAGCCTACATACACACCCCTTTGCGAACAAGCCACGGATTGGATTTCGGTGACAACTGGGAAACTCCTCTCTTGTGACGTCAGACGCAAACATACAGGCTTCGTGTGAGCGGTGCACCCGCTAAGAGGTTACCAAACATAAAGCTAAGTTTGCCTGTTTTACAAGGATATTATTTCCTACACCTTGTCACACATGGAACTTGTGTATACGTATTTCATTATACGGACAATTCTTGCTTTAATCTGATAAGTGTATGCATCGTTTGATTAATAGGCTGTGAATTGTATATCTTTAAGCCTGTATATGCTCTCATCTTGCTTTGTCTTTCTAATGAAGTATACCCTTCTATCTTATGTTTCACAGTGTGATATTTGCACGCTTGACTAGCTGTGTATACAATAATATATATGCATATAATATATACCCTGTGATGTTAGCTTCTTGAGATAGAAATTAGCATACGTATGCTTAGGCAGTTAACTCTTCATTTCTATTTTACCTTGATTTGTTCTTTTTTAAACTTAGGTTACTTTTGCCTGGCCTGGCCAAATTTAGTAACTCACTATATGTGTTTGGGAAAATAAATTGGAATATATTTTAAATAACAGTCGTTCTGTGTGCTCTTTGAATCCCTTGCTTTTTTCAAATTACTAACATATAATTTGAATATTTCTCTTTCTAAAATTTATTTTTCATAAATCTAAATAAGGGTAGCACCAGTTTTGGACTTAGACAGCATTTATAGATCTACTCTCTCATATTTTCTTTACTTAGTGTACATTCAAGATACTTATTATTTCGCAGCTTTGATTAATCATTTGGTTAATATATATGTTATTATATAATTTAACTGAGCATGTATATTTTAACACTAGACATGGGTATACTGAAGAGTATGGATTCTTGTATATTAATTTAAATATTAGACATGGTCATAATATTAAATATTATAAATATATATATATAAATATATATATATATATATATATATATATATATACTTCCTACTGATAATATCTTAAGAGATTAACTTAATAGTCATTTTGCAAACAGGATCTTGTTTTTATTGTCTCCTGTTTGAAAAACAAAGTGGTGATTCAAGTTGGGTGAGTTATGGTGTCGCCGATTTATCACATTTAACTCCAAAAATATAAATAATTGCTACTAATCACATTTTTACTCCCCATTAGAGTTTAATTTGCTATGAAGGATTGATATTCGCCAACAACTTGTCAGTGCATATTGTTTGAATGTTAAAAAACACAAACATCAAGTAACCACAAATCGTTATGTTCTTTCCCAAATTATGAATTGTATTCTATTTTCCGGCGCATTTGAGCTTTCACTTCGAGGACATGATGAACGCGATGATTCATTAAATATTGGGAGACTTAAAAGGATTGTAATTTAATACTTAGTTAGTATGATACTAATAATCAGCTATACTATAGTATTAACTATTTGAAATCAATTGATTAATCATTTCATATTCTGATATTACATTGCATTTAATTAGAATTCTGTAGTGATTAATTTATTGTAACAATATTTATATTTCCTTATTATCCCACTTTAATATAAATATATTCCATATTTGAAGTCATTCCTTAATAAAGTATAGGAGTATATAAAACTATATGAAAATTAGGTACAAGTCATTTCATATGAAATTTTGTCTTCTATATGCTTGGATCGATTCTGAGCTAGAAAACCTTTCCAGACGTATATGTGGATTCAGACCTTCAAAAGTATTGTTAGTCTCATCATTTGTATATCATACAAGGGATAATTACTTTCCTGAAGATTGAGCATATCTGAACTAAAGTACAGAATTGTTTCTCTGTCACCCCAGAGAGGTAACATGGTTATCTTGTTTGTAGAGATCTAATCTCATTAAGCGATGAAGTAAAGAATCTTTTGAAGCTTAAACTTTAACAAATGTTCCCTTTGTATATTTTTTAGATATCCTGCCTGTGAGCTGTATTGGAGCATAGTATTTATATATAATTGAAGTTACATTTCATAAAAATATATTTCATATCTCTGAGTACATTACTTTAATACAGTTTGAGTGCATGAAATCATATACAGTTGTATGCAAAAGTTTAGGCACCTCTGACAATTTCCATGATTTTCAGTTATAAATAATTGGCTGTTTGGATCAGTAATTTCATTTTGATCTATCAAATAAATGAAGGACACTGTAAAAATTCAGTATTGAAATTAGGTTTATTGGATTAACAGAAAATGTGCAATATGCATCAAAAGAAAAATAGACAGGTGCATACATTTGTGCACCCTTGTTATTTTGTTGATTTGAATACCTGTAACTACCTAGCACTGATTAATTGGAAGACAAAATTGGTTTGGTGAGCCCATTAAGCCTTAAACTTCATAGACAGGTGTATCCAATCATGAGAAAAGGTTTTAAGGTGGCCAATTGCAAGTTGTTCTCTATGACTCTCCTCTGAAGAGTGGTAACATGGGGGCCACAAAACAACTCTCAAATGACCTAAAAACAAAGATTGTTCAACATCATGGTTTAGAAACTTTAGAGGAAGGCTACAAAAAGTTATTGCATAGATTTAAGATGTCAGTGTCCACTGTGAGGAACATAGTCAGCATGGTGAGGATATGGAAGACCACAGGCACAGTTCTTGTTAAGGGCAGAAGTGGCAGGCCAAGTAAAATATCGGATAGGCAAAGGATGATAAGAACGGTCAAAAACAGCCCACAGACCACCTCCAAAGACCTGTACTACTGGGAATATTGTTGAGGGTCTCATGGATTACACTCAATATCAGCAGATACTTGAGAATAATGTTGAGGAATTAGTCACAAACTTCAGTTGAAGTTACCCCCAGGCCGGGGCTGGATATTTCAAGAAGACGATGACCAAAAACACTGCTGGTTCAAATGGGTGGGGCCATTTGATGGGCGTGACTTTCACAAAGGGGTGTGGTTTTTAAAAATGGGTGTGTCTTGTTAAAAGGGGCGTGGTTTTAAAAAGGGGCGTGTTTTTCAAAGAGGCGTGGCTTTCGAATAGGGGCAGGGTCTTGTGCACCCCCATCCTAAAAATTCACCAGCCGCCACTGCGTGAGACGCAGACCAAATGAAAAGAAGCCAAATATGGTGGAGGCGATGTGATGGTCTAGGGTGCTTTGGTGGCGGTAAAGTAAGAGATTTATACAGGGTAAAAGGAACCATGAAGAAAGAAGGCTATCACTCCATATTGCAACGCCATGCCTATACTCTGTGGACTGCGCTTGATTGAAGCCAGTTTCCTCCTACAACAGGACAATGATCCAAAGCACAGCTCCAAACTATGCAAGAACTATTTAGGGAGGAAGCAGTCAGTGGGTGTTCTGTCTTTAATGGAGTGGCCATCACAGTCACCAGATCTTAACCCTATTGAGCTGTTGTGGGAGCAGCTTGACCGTATGGTACGTAAGAAGTGCCCATCAAACCAATCCAACTTGTGGAAGGTGTTTCAGATAGCATGGGGTGAAATCACTTCAGATTACCTCAATCAATTTACAGCTAGAATGACAAAGGTCTGCAAGGCTGTAATTGCTGCACAAAGAGGATTCTTTGACGAATACAAAGTTTGAAGTACACAATTATTATTTCACTTAAAATTCATTATTTCTTACCTTGTCAAAAAATATATATTTCCTATTCAAACTCATTTCATGTATGTTTTCATGGAAAATAAGGAACTGTATAAGTGACCCCAAACTCTTGAACACCAGTGTATATCAGTCTGATCCTGCCTATAAAGGACAGTCCAGCCCTTAAAGAGACAGTCTACATCAGAATTGCTATTGTTTAAAAAGATAGATAATCCCTTTATTACCCATTCCATAGTTTTGCACAACAAACACAGTTATATAAATACACTTTTTACCTCTGTGATTACCTTGTATCTAATCCTCTGCAAACTGCCCCCTTATTTCAGTTCTTTTGACAGAAATCCATTTTAGCCAATCAGAGTTGCATGAGTACAGTGTTATCTATATGACACACATGAACTAACACTCTCTAGTGGTGAAAAACTTTCAAAATGCCCTGAGAGAAGAGGAGGCCTTCAAGGGATTAGAAATTAGCATATGAACCTCCTAGGTTTAGCTTTCAACTAAGAATACCAAGAGAACAAAGCAAAATTGGTGATAAAAGTAAATTTGAAAATAGTTTAAAATTACATTCTCTATCTGAATCATGAAAGTTTATTTTGGACTAGACTGTCCCTTTAAATGCCAGGCAATCCTCCTCTGAATGGCAAACATGGAACCCTAGATGATAGTTTTGGCCTTCTGTGGCCCTCATCAGTGAGATTATGTCTGCTTTTCTCTTTTTATTCTTACATAACAAGCATGATTAATTCACCAGCACTTGTGGGTGACTTGATTACATTGCATCATGAGTAGATAAATTAATACTGTTTTCTTGGCTAGGTCTCTGTTTGTTTTTTGGAGAAACATTTAATGATTTTTTAAGCTTATAGGGACAGTCAACTCCAAAAATGTTATTATATAAAAAATAGATGATCCCTTTATTACCCACTCCCCAGTTTTGCACAACCAACATGTTTATATTAACCCCTTCACCCAAAAGGAGGTATATATATGTCTTGCAGTACTTTGCCTATTGTACTGCAAGACGTATATATACGTCTTCCCTTCAGGAAGCTCCAACACTCTCGGCTGTTAACTTACAGCCGAGAGCTGGAGCTCCTGAAGCTCCAAGCATCTGCCGCATATGTGCTCCGGCTCTATTTGAGGACAGATGCCTGATCGTTACAGATCGTGCTGGCGGGAGGTGTGGGCGGGAGGCAGGTGGCGGGTGGGCGGCCCAGCAGGGGAGGCGGGAGGTAGAGGGATGGAGGGAGTGTGAGGTCCCTATGCTACAGAAAAAAATAATAATAAAGGGACAGGAAGGGATGGGGGCAGCTACAGTATAGATATGGGGGTGTGGGGGACCCTAACTAAAGATGGCGGGTGGGGAGAAGGTGTTGGGCACACTACGCTACAGAAAATATGCAAAAAATAATAATACAAAAGTTTTAATAAAAAAAAAAAAAAGAAGCAGTTTATAGGTACAGCTGCCAGTACCTAAGATGGCAGGTAATACTTAGAGGGGAGAAGTTTAGAGACCTGGGTGTGGGGGGATCCTGCACTGCAGAAATATAAAAATAAAAATATTTTATATATATAAAAAAAAAAAGCGCCTTACGTTTTCATACTGCCAGTACCTAAGATCGGGGTTACCAGTGGGGGAGAGAAGAGAGCTGTTTGGGAGGGATCAGGTAGGGATCAGGGGTGGGAAGTGTCAGATGGTAAGCTAATCTCTACACTAAAGCTAAAATTAAACTTTTAAAGTTCCTAATTAACCCCTTCACTGAGCTCGCTTCCATTGAGTCGTTAAAAATGGAGCCGTAAGCTACCGAAGCGTCCGACAGCTAAAAGTAATTTACGGCTCCATTTTAGTACCAGGTTTCCATTGAAAAGATTAGTGTGTTGTGCACAGTTGCTCTTTTCGGCCATATGTAAGTTTGCGCTGCCAACCAATGTCAGATTCAACGAAAAGCGTGCCATAACAAGTGCATTGCCATGATAACCCGACCTCTGTCTATAAGAATAACGGTTTGCGCCTGCGCTCTTTACTTGTGATCGCCTCTAGAGAGACACGGGAGCTAGTTGCATTGGTAGGAGTTTGGTGGCTTTGAGAGATGTTTGAGAGTTAGTGGAGAGTTTGATATTTTATTTTCATATATTCTTATTGTAGGCCTCATATAATATTAGGAACACACACACACACATCCATACATTAGTTATTTAACACACATTAATTTATATACACAAACACACACACACACACTTTTATATGATACAAACAAATTCACATCTTTTTTTTATTTCATTAATCCCCCATATCCCAATCTTCCTTTATTACTCCTTTCATTAACCCCCTCATCCCACTTCCCATCTCCCCTTTAACTACCCTTCCCTTCCCCACTTTATAACTTTAATTTACTTTTTTTTTCATTTATACATTTTGCACGTCCTTTATTTTTTTTACATGACATATTTATTTTTTTCATTTGACTATATAGCCCATCCCTTTCTTCATTTGCATCCCATATCATTTTTCTTTAATTTTGTTATAATCTTTTTTTTTTTTAATATTTAGCCCATCCCTTTTTTCATTTAAACTTGCTCTGTGAATGCAATCACAAGACAAAGGCGCCTCCTAGTGTGTTACAGTTGGTACAAAAAGGATAGATAGGAATACAAATGGATACTCACAGGAGCAGCACCCAATTGCAGACGGAATGGGAACTTGCAGTATACCAGCTCACTGTCACAGCATTGGAGTGGTATCCCCAGTGTCCTTGGTGGATAGATAAAAAGCTCAGACTCTCAAATGTAGTTAAAAAATTCCACAATTTAATTGTAAAATATAAAAACAGAAGTCAACCATATGACTCTGGTATTAAAAACACAGAATGCAACAGGTTTCTCAGACCTCTGTCTGTTTCATCAGACAGAAGCCTGATGAAACAGACAGAGGTCTGAGAAACGCGTTGCATTCTGTGTTTTTAATACCAGAGTCATATGGTTGACTTCTGTTTTTATATTTTACAATTAAATTGTCGAATTTTTTAACTACATTTGAGAGTCTGAGCTTTTTATCTATCCATCGAGGACACTGGTGATACCCGCTCCAACGCTGTGACAGTGAGCTGGGACACTGCAAGTTCCCATTCCATCTGACTTAGCATAATTGAGTGCTGCTCCTTTTGTGGGTATCCATTTGTATTCCTATCTATCCTTTTTGTACCAACTGTATCACACTAGGCGGCGCCTTTGTCTTGTGATTGCATTCACAGAGCAAGTTTGTATCCAGATCGTATACCTGGCAAAGAGCTGACTCGTCAGTGGTGTGACCACGATATCTGATGTATCATCTGAATACAGAATAACCATCTGCACCAGTAGGACATTCCCCCCTATGGTTCCATCTAAGGACTGACATATTGAACAGATAAGAATCTACATGACTTATTGTTCTTATATCCATCTGATCAATTATATTAATATAGGTACACCTTTTGGTATATATTATTTATCGGTTGTATATGTTTATATATATATATATATATATATATATACCTGTACACATATACACTCATTATATATAAATATATATACATACATATACAGTATATTACCCCAGATAGTGGTGAATATAGGCTTTCCTTAGCCCACTTCCTCAGTTTTAGAATTGGCACTTAGAGTGTACAACAGGTTATCAAGATCCTTTTTTCATTTACATCCCTTTGTTTATTTTCACCCCCACATTTTTTTTTATTTGCAGGGATATAGAATAGAGATAGTTCTGGTCTAAATAGGTTAGGTAGTTAGTTTTGGGGATATTTAATTTAGGGTTTAATTAGGTGAATTAGTGTAGTTAGGTAAGCTAGGGACTTTATTGTTAGGTTAGAGTTAGGTAGGAAGGAGAAAGGGATGGATAGGCCTAGTGGAGTTGGGGAAAGGGGGGCTAGGGGGAGGGCAGTGGAGAGGGTGGATAGAGGGAGGGGGGAAGTAGGGAGTAGTATGGGCAGGACTAGGAGCCGAGGTTTGGGTGGAGGATTTGTCCTTCCTCAATCCCTGGCAGAGGAGGGAAGAAGAGAGGGTGGAAGAGGAGTGGAGGTGGGAGGAGTGAGGAGGAGTCAGACTCAACTAGGCACCCAAAGAAAAGGGAGAGTGGGGCAGATTGTGGCAAGTGGGGTGGGGTGGTGGTAGTCTGTCACAGCCTGCAGGTACAGTAGAGGGAGAGAGGGCTGCTCCCCAGTCACAGGAGGGAGAGTCTGTGTCTGCTGGTCCTTCAGGTGTGAAGGGCAGGCTTAGAGAGGAGAGGTACTCAAAGGAGGAGGTAGGAGGCTCTTGTTGAGGCCTACTTGGAGAGGGCACCTCAGCTTGAGAACCCTAACCTGAAGGCGAGTCTCAGGAACAAGATGTGGGAGGAGATTCGAGAGGCAGTCAGCTGCTTAGGATGCAATCGTTCTATTGCCAGCGTCAAACACAGATATCACGACTGCAGGAGGGAAACAAAGGTAAAGATGGCACAGCAGGCGAAATATGCACGTGGGACAGGTGTTAGTCCCAGTAAGAATATTCACCTGAAGTCATGGGAGGAGATGCTATCTAAGGTCATCTATGGTGAAGCTGTCCTTGGGTGCCAAGAGACAATAGACACATCAGTGCCAGCTGAAGAGGTCCATGCAGGTGAATATTAATTATCATATATAATAACTGTTTTATTTCTAACAAATATATGTTCACATCAGAAATATACATAGGCTTTGTTTTTTAAAATATCATTGTAATCATACACATGTGTTATAGAGAATATAGAATGTTCATATTTTACATATGATTAGTAATCAATAGTTTTCAAGCATCAGTGGAAAACATACCTAGGTCGGTTGAGGACAAGTAATGTTTTACATGGTGCAAAGTCTGATTGGCACATTAACTTAAAGTTATAGTAAACCCAATGTTTTTCTTTCATGATTCAGATCGAGCAGCAATTTTAAGCAACTTTCTAATTTAGTACTATTATCAATATTTTGTTGATCTCTTGGTATCTTTATTTGAAAAAGTAGGAATGTAAGCTAAGGAGACTTTGCATTTTTGGTTCAGCACCCTGGCTAGTGCTCATGATTGGTGGCTACATTTAGCCACCCAATAAGCAACAGCAACCCAGGTTATGAAACAAAAATGGTCCGACTCTTAAGCTTTACATTTTTGCTTTTCAAATAAAGATACCAAGTGAAGTAGGAAAATAAGATAATAGGAGTAAAATAGAAAGTGACCTAAAATGGCATGCTCTGTCTGAATCATGAAAGTTTAATTTTTACTTTACTGCCCCTTTAAGTGCATCTTAACATAGTTGTAGTGGATATATTCATCATAATTTTTGGAGTGGCTATCTGCTCAAACAAGCAAGGGTATAGATTTGAATTATTTCTATCTATATCATATATATGGACTATGTGTAATACAAAAAGTCACTTGGAAGCACAATCTTTAAATATACACCTCTGGTTAAATCAGTGACGTGCGGTTAGGTCAGTGGCTGGGGAGGCACTGGCTAGCATCAGAGTGCTGAGATATTAGATACACTATAAAATAATACACACAGAGGGAAACACACAGGGACACACACATACATAGGGACACGCATACACAGGGTCACACATACACAGGGACACATATACACAGAGGGACACACACATACACAGGGACACATACACTGGGACACACATACACACAGGGACATACATACACAGAGGGACACATACACACAGGGACACACACAAAGGGACACACATACACAGAGGGACACACATACACAGCAACACACATACACAGAGGGACACACACATACACAGAGGGACACACACATACACAGGGACACACATACACAGAGGGACACACATACACAGAGGGACACACATACACAGAGGGACACATACACAGAGGGACACACACATACACAGGGTCACACACACACGGACACACACACCGGGACACACACACAGAGGGACACACATACACAGCGACACACATACACAGAGGGACACACACATACACAGGGACACACATACACAGAGGGAAACACATACACAGCGACACACATACATATCGACACACATACAAAGAGGGACACACACATACACAGGGTCACACATACACAGAGGGACACACAGGGACACACATACACAGAGACACATACACACACAGAGGGACACACATACACAGTAACACACATACACAGAGGGACACACATACACAATGACACATACATAGGGACACACACACACAGGGACACACACACAGAGGAGATAACAACAATTTGAATGACACAAGTCTATGGGGTTATGAGCAGGATTATAAATAGAGAACCTGTCTCTGTACAATACCAATATACAGTATAAGCAAAGCTAACTCACAAATAGGTATATCTCTATTAACATTCTGAAAGAAAACACACATTTTTTTTCTTCTTCTTTTCCTCTTCTTGTCCTTTCTCTTTTTTTCCTTTTTTGGTCATTGAGAGAAAAGCTCATGAGCAAAGAAGATACAGACCCAGTCATATAGCTATATCAAGGACCTCTTGTTGCTTTTAATAACAAATACAATTTTGGTGGGATAAATTGTAAATCACAGATAACTCCATCAAATGTATTATCTTTGCCTTAGTGAAAAGTGATTGCTATAGTTGTGGAATATTACCTAAGTATGAGAAAGTAAGTTTACTTCCACATTAAGTAGATAGGGAGGATAAAGGTTTAGGGTACATGATATATATAGATTGTGATATGGCATCAAACTGCTAGATTAGTTTACGATCACACAACAGGTAATCACTGTAGTGTAGAGGTTTTAATCTGGTGTCAGCATGTCTGTACTGAGCATTCAACTGAAGACTTGATTATTACAAATCCAACATAAAACCCAGAAATACATAGATAGTGGCAGTATGTAAAAATAAGGAACATTGAATATAAAAATCTCCCTATCTTTTTATTGACCGACACAAAACATGTAAAATACATCGATAGTGGCAGTATATAAAAATAAGGAAAATTCAGTGATACAAGTGACAGAGTAAAGTTACCTGAAAAACCTGCAGTACAGGACCAGCCAATAGCACTGATACCGGAGGAAAGCTGCCCTGTGCTCACTCTGACTGACACTGACTAGACTCTGTGACAGACTGTCAGACTCACTCGCATGGCTATCGGCTGAGTCGGCTCGTCCATGCAGCAACTGCTCCATGCCTCCATCCTGCTTACCGGACGGTCTTCCCGCCAATATAACTTTACTTAGCCAAAACCTGGAGACCAGCAGGCACGACTCCACTGCAGCGCTGATGCTGCTGATTGGCTCTTGATTAAGCTTCATCATAGAGGTGATTTTGAGAACCGCCTCTATTGGAGCGAGTATGGGGCCCGGTGAGCCACCACTGGGTGGCGCTTAGCTCAAAGTGAGCTAAGAACGTATTTCATCATCCAGGTTGCGCAATCATGGAGGGCAGCGGTATGGCTCACTGCCTCCTTATTGCGCAACATGGATGTCAGACAGTGCTCTGTGTGTTGGGAATTTAAAATCACAGCATCGTGTGGCGCTGGCAGGGGGGGGGCACCTAGTGGGGGGGCGTGGCCCAAAAAAAAGATGGAAAATATATATTTTTTTTTAATTATTTTCTTTAATTATTAATCTGAAATAAAAACATTTTTTCTCTGATTTGACAGGGGAGGCAGTGCCTCCCCTGCCTCCTATCACTGCACGTCACTGGGTTAAATATGTTTAAGTTTTTATAGAAATTATATCTATCTATCTATATATCTATATCTATATATATATATATATATAGAGAGAGAGAGAGAGAGAGAGAGAGAGAGAGAGAGAGAGAGAGATAGCTATAGATATAGATATCTATATGTTTGATTTTCAAATGTTATATGTTTCATCAAATTAATTAATTATAACAATTTATTTTTCAGAATTGGACATGAGTATAAGTCCTCAACAAGACCAGAGGCCAGTTATGTTCCGGAATTCAGTGAGGATGAGGAGGGGGATGTTATTGAATACTCCTATCTCAGCATGCTTGAAGGGGATGAGCAACAGACACTGGCCTATGAGGTTGAAAATGTTCCTGCCCCATCCCTATATTCATCTGGGAGGACATATTATCAGATGCATCCTCCACCACCACAGCATTATCAGATGCATCCTCCACCACCACAGCATCATCATATGCATCCTCCACCACCACAGCATCAGCAGATGCATCCTTCACCACCACAGCATCAGCAGATGTATCCTTCATCACCACAGCATCAGCAGATGCATCCTTCACCATCACAGCATCAGCAGATGCATCCTCCACTGCAGCATCTTTACTATTTGCCACCTCAACAGCAGATCCAGCACCCTTCCATGGCACAACAAATGCCGCCGCCACCACCACCACAGCAATAACCACCACCACCCACCAATGTCTGTCCTCAATTGGATATTGAACCACCCACACAGTCCCCAAAACTGAGTGACGACAACCCCACACAGAGCCAGGAATATGTGCCGGAGACACCTATGGAGCCACATGTCCCCCCCATGGAATCCAATATTCCCGCACAGTCCCAGCAGGATGCTCTACTGAGGCTCATTCATAGGGAGCTTAGGCTGACTAGCTCCAGCAGCAGAATGATTTCAGGAGGCTACAGAGCCAGATGGACATTCATAATAAGACATAAAAAGCATGGCAGGCACTACTCCCAAAATCTTAATTAAAAAGTTAAAATTTATTTAGTATGTATAAAAAAGTTGAACAGACATGGCAGGCAAGCGTATGCAAAACAGTCTGACGCATTTCACGCCCCCTACAGGCGCTTACTCATAGACTAGGGTCTCTGTAAAAACCTGGTCAATTTATACGATGGAAGCCTCAGTATTAACCGCTTCGTAACCATCATACAAACAGAGAAGTTAAAAACAAAGTTCATACTACTGGACACAGAGTTAATACTTTTAAATGGCTTAATTTAACTACAAAACTACCCAAAATACCCTTAGACAGCGATAATTCATACTTTACAAAATGCTATGCATAAACAATATATGTGTATATATACATTACTAAACACTATACATAAACAGTTGGTAAACAGTATATAAGCCATATATAAACAAAATGCTAAATGCTCCGAAATGTCCATGTGTTTAACTATATTAACAAATATTGAAAAGATATTAAAAATTGTATATGGCAGAAAAAGAAAAATAGAAAAAAAGAAAAAATAAACACATGAGCAAAACAGATATTCATGTTGAATCTCAAAACAGATAACACAGAAAACAATAATTAAGTGTGCGATCTTTCTTTTCTTAAGCATTGACAATGGCAAATTTATTAATTGTAACATAAACTCAAGAAACGGCTAATTATCAATAAAATAATTAATATTGCATTCTCTGTTCATGCTAGATGGACTTAAGGTTTGTAAATTAAGAATCCAATATAGTTCTTTTTTATCAAGAATTTTTACTTTGTCCCCTCCCCTAGGGGGGAGTCTGGCTTCATCAATAATTTGTAATGACAACTTTGCTATATGTGTGAAATGGAAACCATTGAAATGGTTTGCTACAGCAGAATCTTTGTTCTGACCATTGAACCTGGTTCTGACCATTCTAGTAGTTTTACCAACATATTGGCAGAGGCAAATATTGCATGTCAATAAATAAACAACAAACTGAGAGCTACAATTAGCATTGAAGTTAATATCAAAGGTCCTACCTGTTACTTGACTAGTAAATTGTTTTCCCAAACATATGCTGGGACATGCATAACAGATTCTAATGCCACATTTAAAATGACCTATTTTATACAGCCAGGTACCTGGTTTATTATGATCTTTTTTTGTAACCTGACTGGGTGACAACATTTGTGCAAGAGTCCTAGATTTTTTAGGAACAAATGTGCAATTTTTTATATGTGGTTGTAAGATATCATCAGCTGACAAAATGTGTATATGCTTTTTTAGTATATTAACTACCTCATTATACTGTTGGCTGAATTCTGTGGTAAATACTATTGATTCCTCATAGTTAGAGTGACTCTTTTGTGTCTTTATGTTTTGCAATAACTTATCTTCCAATACCGTTTTTTTATATTTTCTCTACAGGGTTCTAACATGCTGTACTTATAACCCCGTTCAATAAATCTATTTCTAAGCTCTAATGATTGTTGATTATAAACATTATCACTCTTTGTATTTCTTCTGAGCCTTAAGAATTTAGATTTAGGGATGGATTTGATAAGATGATTTGGATGCTGGGAAGTTGCATACAGAATCGTATTTCCTGCAGTCGGTTTACAATAAGTTTTAGTGATGATCTCACTAACACCAGTACTCAGATTCAAATCCAAATAGTTAACCTGATCTCCACTGTACAATCCTGTGAATCTTAGGCCCAACTCGTTGTTATTACAATAGGGCAAGAAATCTCTGAACTGTGTATCATCCACAGGATGTTTAACAATGAGGAGCAGGTCATCTATAAACCTCACAAATAATTCTATATTATTCCGCCATGGATTATGAGGGGTATACACATATTGCTGTTCCCACCAAGACACAAAAATATTTGCAAAACTGGGTGCAAAAAGCTCATTATTGAACATAAAATAGTTATGTGACAGTAGAAAATTCAGTATTCCACAAACATATTCTATCTGTTCTGGGGGTAATTGAGATTCTTTTTTCATGAAGTATTCCACCTCCTGTATACCTAGATTTTGCGGAATTGAAGTATACAAAGACACAATATCCATAGTGACCAAAGTGTATCCCGGCTGCCAATCAAGCTGATCTAGTGTCAACAACAGATGTGAGGTATCCCTCAGGTAGGACAGCTGAGATTTACCATATGGCTGAGAAGAATACAGTCTACACACTCAGCTAATGGCTCAAATAGTGAGCCTATACCAGCCACAATAGGCCTGCCTGGGGGACACTCTACGCTTTTATGAATTTTAGGTACATGATGAAAAATGGGGCAGATGGGATTTGGAGGTACCAATATATCAATATCCTGTTCCTTAAACATACCTAATCCTACACCTTCCTCAATAATCTTTCTCAATTTATCTTGAACGATTTTGGTTGGATTATATTGTAGTTTTTAATATACCTTGTTGTCTGACAGTTGTCTGTAGGCTTCTCCAAAATACTGGTCTTTATCCATAACTACAATACTGCCCCCCTTATCTGAATTCCGTATTACAATATCTTTATTGTTCTTTGAATGTCAGATTAAGGGGGGCAATATTTGTTTCAACTTTTTTTTCCAGTTCAAAGATATCCTGTTGTACATGTTTTTGAAAAGCATTGATTAAAGGGCCCCTAAAATTGATGGGATAAAAGGCTGACATATATTTTTTAGGTGTAGGTAAGTTCTCAATGTTAGCAGTGTCAAGATTTTCACTATATAGACTATTTTATATGATAGCACAGGCATCCCCAAATTGTATATGTGATGTAATAATATGACTATGGGAATTCACAGGGTCCTTAACTGCAAGGTTTGTTTCTCTGTTTGTTAATGCAAAAAATCTTTTTAAAGACAGCTTGCGCACAAATGTATTAATATCCAGTAAGGTGTTAAAACTGGAAAACTTTTTAGAGGGTGCAAACCCCAAACCTTTGTATAATACCTTGATCTCATCTTGTGTAAGATTATATTTAGAAATGTTAACCACATTCAGTCCTGCATCTGTGTTTTCAGGATTGTCCAAAAGATGAAAATTATGACTTAATGTCCCTTCTTCTTTTTGTTCTTTACTTCTCCTTTTATTTTTCCATCTTCTTCATCCTCTTTCTCTTTTTGCACTACCCTTCTGGTTTTTGGACGTACTACCAATGGTGGTTCTTCTATTTCCTCCATCGATGACTCTCCTAAAAAAAGAGACATTCAAAATGCCTCACTCGTCCGCCTGGCAGAGGCAGTGGAGAGGCTTGTGGATAGGCCACACACTCCCTCCTCACTCGCATCCTCCGTCATCTCCCTACAGGACCCTGAATCGCATATTTTAGCCTCCCAGTCAGCTAGTGTGAGGGTCGCACAAGACGCCACACTTCCACCCCAAGTACCTCTCCTCCAATGGCCAAATCCCGCCGCAGGCATTAATAAATATTTTTCTTTTTAAATTATTTCCAGATATATAATATCTAATTTTTTGTATGAAGCACTTTTTTAAGTGCGATTTCCATCTCATAAATATGCATATATTTTTCTATTTCAAATTAGAAAATATATTTCCAAATTGTTTTAATAGCTGTTTATTTTCAAAACATTAACAGCTTTATTCATTTTTATTTCACATGATGTCAATTAATATGCAGGTGTACATTGTTAATAAATGTATGTGTACTTCTATCGAGAATATTATGCCATTTAAGAATACTTTAGGATACATGTCTGAAATAAATACAGTATATGCGATCTAACATTAGTCAGCGTGGCATGTGAAAATGTTATGATTAATATTCCACAAGCATATGTTGTTTGCTTCTTCAGATGAAGCTAATAAGGGTTATCCAGTTGTAGAAGAGTTGAAAAGTAAAAAATCCTTCCTGTTGATATGGCCAAATACCTTGCATTCATGCTTATAGTCATAAGTGGAATGTAATATCTGAAACCTATACCTATCATGACTAATGCACTCCTTTTTGTCAAGAATATTATTAAATATTTAGACTGATTAGAGAAATGCATCTCTATGATATTTAAGCACTGATGTATGCACAACATATATGTGATTGCCATGATATAGATGTGATTAATACATTGACATCATATGAACAGACACAGACTCTCCCTGGGACCAATGCACTATGCACTTTAAAAATGTTTCAATAACTCCATGTTAAAGACAATACTTCAAATCTCTTGAAGTATGTAATATTTAGCACTTATGTATTTTGGTTAATATTCTAAATATTGCAAATGTATTATCTGCTTTAGCAGACATGATATTACATATATTCTATAAATATTAGTACTATGCCACATTACTTTAATGTGTCATCATTTTGTATTGAATACATATGTTCAATGATTTTCACATTGAAAATTACATTTGAATGAGGGTAAATCTGTAATAATAAAACCCATCTTCATGATAAACAACTTATTTCCTTTGACTTCTTTTTCTATATTATTTTTTATTAGGTAACCATGCCATTCAAGTGTGCAATCTCAGGGGATTGTATGTATTGATAATGTATCTTTATTTTAAGGATTATATTATATCTGGATTTGGTAAAAGACTCTATTATTAGGAAGGTTGATAGGGTAATTTGTTGTCCAGACCCTTTAAATAGAACAGTTTGCTGTCTTCCAGGGGCTCATGTTAGACATATTGGGGAGCGTATTGATAGATTGTTAGAGGGATGTGGGTCTGATCCTGAAGTCATGGTACATATTGGTACTAATGAAGGAATCAGTGGGAGATGGAGAGTCCTAAAAAATGACTTCAGGCAGTTAGGTAGCAAGCTTAAAGCAAGGACCTGCAAAGTAATATTTTCGGAGATATTACCAGTGCCGTGTGCTAACTCAGTAAGGCAGAAGGAGATAAGGTTGGTTAATTCATGGTTAAAAACATGGTGTAAAAATGAGGGGTTTGACTTTTTAGAACACTGGGCTGACTTTTCACTTGGGTACAATTTGTACAGTAAGGATGGATTGCACCTGAATGACATGGGTGCAGGTGTGTTGGGGAAAAGGATGGTAGCACATTTAGAGAATCTTTTAAACTAGGCAAATGGGGGGAGGGGCAGTTAGAACTCAATAGAACAGAGAGATCAGTCTGTGAATATGTCACTCCCTTAATATCTCAAGGAAGGGATGACTTAAGAAATGTCACATTAGAAAGTATAGAGGAAAGCACACCAAGTAGCAGCAGAAAGCACATGAAAATTAAAATGTATGACAACAAATGCAAGAAGCATGACGGGTAAAACGGGGGAGCTGGAGCTCTTAGTTGCAGAAGAGGACTATGATGTTATCAGTATAACTGAAACTTGGTGGGATGAGTTACATGACTTGGCAGTTAACTAAGAGGGGTATACTTTATTTAGGAGGGACAGGAATAATAAAAGGGGTGGAGGAATCTGCATGTATATTAAACCTAACCTTAAACCTACAATAAGGGAAGATATTTATGATACAAATGACAATGTAGAGACCCTGTGGGTTGAAATAAATAGTGGGGGGGGGAAATCCTTAAAAAATATTACTAGGAACATGCTACAAGCCCCCCAACATTAGTGACCCAGAGGAAACTCAACTACTAATCCAAATAGGTAAGGCTGCTAATAACAGTGATGTAATTATGGGAGATTTTAACTACCCTGATATAAACTGGGCCAATGAAACTAGTAATTCAGCTAAGGGGGATAGATTTTTTTTTTTTCAAACAAGCTTTATTAGCAAAAGAAAGTTCAAACATTACACGTACATCATATTATCTGTTTTGTAATGACATCTTACAGTCGTACATATTCTCGTAAACGTCTCATAATTAACAACATAAATTCTGTATAGGCAACAAACATTATGAGTCCGTTGAGGTGTAAATGTGATCATTTGACCAATATATATAAATATTGAACTTAGATTGTTTATGTTAATACAAATAGCATCCGTATTATTTCTTGTTTATAACAGATGAGACTTAGATAACAGTCATCAGGCCTTCAATCAGATACAGTGCAGTAGGTCTACAGCTTATTTATAACATACAGCTGAGAGCAACTGAGAGCCTGATGTAAATATCTCCACCAGTACAGATTAGGGAAGAGAAGGGAAGAATGGGACAGGTATAGAATGAGGGGAAGAAGGGGGAGGGAAAGAAAAAAAATTTTATTAGGGGGGGGGAGGAAAGCAAACCTATCTATCAGATCACAGCCACCTCCAGCCAGAACATCAGAGTCCACGTCCCTCCCAGGTCAATAACATCATCTCATGTGTGCACAACTTTCCAATTTTCAGATAGTGGTATCTCTCTAGTCTCAATAGTTCACATATTTTGGCCCTCCATTCCTGCAGACCTGGAGTATTTTTTTTTTCCAATATAGCGGTATTAAGCCTTTTGCACCGTTCAGCATTAACAAGAAAAGCAGATACTTGTCCTCTCTAATGATCTTGGGCAGTTTATGGTGTATTAAATAACAAGGATTGGGAGGGATGATGACCCCAAGGATCCTGCTCATCTCGCCCAATACCTCATCCCAAAAGGGTCGTATATGAGGACATGTCCACCAAATATGTAAAAGGGTACCCTCCTCTCCACATCCTCTCCAGCATCCCCCACTTGTGTGAGGATATATTCGCTTCAGTATATGAGGGGTCAAGTACCACCTGCTTAACAATTTATAGTGCATTTCTTGAACTCTAGCTGAGACTGACGCCCTCCTTGTCCTATCAAAGATCTTAACCCACTCTTTGTTTTCTATCTCCAGCCCCAGATCATCCTGCCAGGCCTGTGTGTAAATTGGAAGGCAGTGCCCTCCCCCCAAGAGTAAAAGTTTATATAGTTGTGAAATCAAGTGAGTTGGGTTTTGAGACATTGTGCAGAGGGCCTCGAAGGGGGTTCTATGTCTTGTCAGGCTAGATCTCTCCTTATGGGAATTAACATAATGTGCGATCTCCGCCATTCTAAACCACAATGTAAAAATATCACTATCCCATTCGGCCAGTTCAGTTTGTGACTTCAATCTATCTTGATGCAGTATGTTGTAAATCGCAGAGTCTGCAAGACTATAAACTTTGCCTGGTTGGTAAGGCCCTGACTCAAAACCCAGATCAGAGTTCTCTCTAATGGGGGTGACCGGGGAGTTATAAGTGGAAATGAAAGGAGCTCCCCTGATTAGCTTATCCCACCCCACGAAAACCTCCTCGTACAATGGGTATTGTTTAATCGTAGTTGGTCTATGTCCAGCTGAAAACCAGGCCAGAGCACCCACATTACCTCTCTTTAGTATTGCATTGTCGATTTGGATCCATGCTTTTTGGGGTGAGTTCCAACACCACTCCACCAATCTCTGGAGGGAAATCGCTCTTTGATATGCTCGTAGGTCAGGAACCCCTAACCCTCCTCCGTCACTGGGCAAATAAGTAGTTTTTTTTCTAATTCTAGGCCTTAAGCCGTTCCAAATATAAGCCTCTATAGCTGATTGTATCTGGAGGACAAAGTGGGAGGCCGCCATCAGCGGAATAGTCTGTAATATATAAAGTACTCTTGGCAACACATTAATTTTAACCACCCCCACTCGTCCAAGCCAAGAAATAGTTTTATTTTTCCAGTTGGACAAATCTCTTAGGATATCATCTCGGATACTTTTATAGTTTAGATCCATTAGGTCTTTTATACAAGGTGTGAGTGAAATACCCAAATATTTCAATTTGTCGCGCGCAATTTTTATCGGGCATCCCCGACCAAGGGCCTCAAATTCCTCTTGAGGTATTGTAATATTAAGAATCTCAAATTTTGAGGGATTAAGGAGGAAATTAGATACTCTGCCAAACAAAGTGAATTCATCGATGGCCCCATTCAGTGACCAGTGCATGTCAGTGATTGTCAGCAAGACATCGTCTGCATACATAGCAAGTTTGTGTTCAGTGCCCCCAACATTGATCCCCTTTATCTGTGGGTTGGCACGGATTTTACTTGCCAGGATTTCGACAGTAAGGGCAAATAAAAGTGGTGAAAGGGGACAGCCCTGCCTAGTTCCATTCCTGATTAAAAAGGTATCAGATAGTGTACCATTGACACTCACCTTCGCATTAGGTGATGAATATAATGACCTCACCCTGTTTATAAATTTGGGCCCGAAACCGAATTTGCATAAAGTGTGTTGCATAAATGACCAGCTAATCCAGTCAAATGCTTTTTCAGCATCTGTTGAAACCAAAGCTAGTGGAACCGCATTGTTGTGGGCATAAGTTATAAATTGAAGAACTTTTAGGGTATTGTCTCTCGCCTCTCGCCCTGGGATAAATCCCACTTGATCCGTCGAGACCAACTGTGGGAGATATCTGTTGAGACAATTGGCAAGTACTTTAGCCAAAATCTTCACATCTGAATTTAATAAAAATATAGGGCGATAATTTTCTGGTCTCTCTTCGGGTTTGCCCGGTTTTGGGATCACAGTGATGTGAGCCTCAAGTATCGTCTGCGGAGGAAAAGGAGCATCTGACAGCGAGTTAAAAATAGTCAGCATTTCTGGAGCTAAGGTATCTGCAAACAGTTTATAATATTTGGCTCCATAGCCATCCGGTCCTGGGCTTTTGCCCGTTGGCAGGTCTTTAATGGCTTGTTTAATTTCTTCCAACATGAACAGGGACTCCAGTGCTTCAGAGTCCTGTACAGAGAGTTTTGGAATGTCAACGCCAGAAGGGGGATGGATTTTTAAATGTTCTCAGGGATAACTTCTTGTCACAATTAATAGAGAAGCCAACTAGGAGTAAAGCTATATTGGATTTAGTGCTATCAAACAATACAGGCATAATATCAAACATAGAAGTCAAAGAACAATTGGGTAACAGTGATCATAACATGGTCACATTTGAAATCTCTTTTCATATGCAGTGTCTTAATGGTTTAACTAAGACTTTTAATTTTGAGAAAACAAAATTCAACGATTTAAGGAAATCATTAAATAATATAAATTGGGACAATGTATTCTCTAATAAAAATACAGAGGATAAATGGATAATATTTAAAGCTTTGTTAAATAAATATACATATCAACAAATACCATATGGTTATTGTAAGGGTTACTGTGCCTTTTACCCAGTTCTCCTGCTGATTGGGTAATTCCCCTTTAAATAGTTAGAACAACTAAGCATCAATGCTTAGTTATTCTGATCCGTTCCTATGAACACCTGAGTACCAAGCCTCATTCTCATACCTGCAGGGTGAAACTCTCAGCGCTGCAGGAGTAAGCTGTGCCAATCTCTTCTCTCCTTTCATGGACTGGATTCCTAACTTCCATCATCATCAATAAGGAATAAGTACTAAGACCTGGCAAGCTATAACATTCGTTATTCCTTAAAAACAAGTATTTACCCGTTTTCCGTTTTATCCTATATTCAGCATTTGAACTACATATCCCAGAATCCTCTTTGAACTGAAACCGGAACTTCCGGTTAACGCAATTCAGCGTCGCAGCAGCACTATCCCAAAGTGCAGACAGGCAAAGGGGAGAACTCTCAGTTGGATTTAAAGGTAGTAAATGTGACATATTCTCTGTTTGCCTAATCGTTAAGGAATTCTGATAAGCCATAACATATCCATATATATCAGCCTTTCCTTATTATATTAAATGTGATAAACTAGATTCCTTTACTAAACTTGAACTGCTCAGTTGTATCACATTAGAGTAATCCTGTTGCCTCTCTATTCTGTTTATTTAGTTCTTTATGAACCATTACCTTTTGTGCTGTGTATTTCAATTAACTCTTTAATGAATCACATCAGGGTTGGTTCTTTATTTCACATTCATTCTAGATTAAATCACTGTTGTCACAGATTGCCCTAGAGAAATTGGGTACTCATTAACAACAGTGATACATACCTATTATACTATTACCTGTATCTTACTGAGACCTTTATATACAATATCTGTAAATTGTGTTCCTTCATTGGATATTCCTTACTTATCTTTACATAATAACTAAGCCTCAAAATGGAACTGGAACCAACAGATATCCCACAAATCGTTTATAATCTGTCACAAAAAGTAGACCAACTTGCACAAGCTGTCCATGATGTACAAATTGAGAATCAATCTCTAAGAGCTATAATAAGAGATTCAATAAGCCTTAGATCTACGCAACATGATAATACACCAGAACCTCAAGTTATGTTACCAGAACCTTTTTTTGGAAACCGTAAATTATATAGACAGTTCAAAAATTCATGTCAACTCCTTTTTCAACTAAAACCCAGAACATACCCAACTGAGAGGGTAAAAGTGCTGAGTATTAATTCATTTATGAAAGGTGAACCCCGCTCATGGGTGGATAATCTGTGTGAGACAGAAGATCCGCTACTGGGTTCATTGGAGGATTTTTTTGATGCACTTGATAACCTATATCAAGACAAAGATGTGCAATTAACTGCAGAATCCTCCATGAGGAATCTTAAACAGGGTAAAAGGCCAGTCGAGGACTATGTCGCTGACTTTAAGCTATATGCATCTGACTCCCAATGGAGCCAAGTTGCCCTTCGCAACCAGTTCAGACTGGGACTTGCGGATAGTCTTAAGGATGAGCTTGCCAGAGTCGAATTGCCTAAAACTCTAGAGGCATTAATGAGAACGGCCACTCTGTTAGACCGCCGTCTACGCGAAAGACGTGCTGAAAGGATTAACTCTGATGTTCGTTCAAAAGTGTTTTCTGGACAAAGTTCACGAGACGTACCTTCAACCTCAAAAACGGTTGAACAACCTATGGAGATTGGTATAGCCCGAGGACCGCTCACACCTGAAGAAAGACTTCGACGTAGGATAAAATCCTTATGCATGTACTGTGCCAATCCACAACATACCGTACATGACTGCCCTGTCCTTCAAAAGAACAAACGCAGTAAGTCTCATTCAACCTGTACTACAATACTAAATGTACTGAACCCAACTTATTTCACTCTGTCCCTCTCTCTACAGTGGGATCAAAGACACCTGACGATTGATGGGATTGTGGATTCAGGAGCCTACTGCAACTTTATTGATTTACAAATTGTTAAATCTAATAAAATCCCTCTTATTCGCAAAACAAAACCTATCTGTGTCCGTGTGATTGATGGTTCACCCATAACTACAGGTCCTGTTACACATCAAACCATACCTATTCACATGTCATCATTTGGTCATAGCGAATTCATTTCGTTTGATGTCTTACCCTCTCCTAACTACCCTGTAGTATTAGGAATTAATTGGTTACAACAACATAACCCACTCATACAATGGTCACCTGCACAAATTAAGTTTAACTCACCCTTCTGTAGTGAACATTGCTTCCAAAAACAAGAGTGTTTAAATATTGATTTAACAGAAACTCCAATTTCCATGGAGTATTCCACATTCCTGGATGTTTTCAGCAAGACAGAAGCAGAAAACCTACCACCCCACAGACAGTACGACTGTCCCATTGACCTACAACCTGGTGCAGCCATCCCATATGGTCACCTCTATCCACTCAGTCAGCCCGAACTTGAACATCTTAAAGCTTACCTAGAAGAAAACCTCAGGAAGGGGTTTATCCGACCGTCCACTTCTCCAGCAGGAGCTGGCATTTTCTTTGTGCGTAACAAAGATTCTACTATCAGACCTATCATCTACTACCGACAATTAAATAAGGTAACAATCAAAAATCGTTATCCCCTACCGCTTATACCAGAACTCATTGAACGTTTGTCAGAAGCCACCATATACACCAAATTGGATTTAAGAGGAGCCTACAACCTCATCAGGATTAAAGAAGGGCACGAGTGGCTAACAGCTTTCAGAACCCGATATGGCTTATATGAATACTTGGTAATGCCATTTGGGTTATGTAATGCCCCTGCCACTTTTCAGCACTTTATTAATGATATCTTTCACGATCTTTTGGATACCAGTGTTGTTATATATTTGGATGACATATTAATTTATTCAAAAAATTATACTGACCATGTAGAACATGTGACAGAAGTACTCCGACGTTTAAGATTACATAAACTATATGCAAAACCTGAAAAATGTCTGTTCCATACCGACAAAGTAACTTTTCTGGGATACAATTTATCCCCTACTGGCATAGAAATGCAACAAGAAAAGGTTGAGGCTGTCTCCACTTGGGAAATACCTAAGACCAGGAAGGACCTACAGAGATTCTTGGGGTTCTCAAATTATTATAGGAAGTTTATTAGAGATTTCTCAAAAGTTGCAAAACCCTTGACAAAATTGACCAGTATATCTATTCCATTTCAATGGACTCCAGACGCTGATGTAGCATTTAACACTTTAAAAGGTCTTTTTACTACAGCACCCATTCTGACATTTCCAAATCCTTCGTTCTATTATATTTTAGAAGTCGATTCCTCTGACTTCGCAATTGGGGCTGTATTATCTCAACAATTGGATCTCAATAGTCCCATACACCCCATCTCCTATTACTCCAAAGTCATGACTCCAGCAGAGAGGAATTATCCAATCGGAGACAAAGAACTTCTCGCTATAAAACAGGCTCTTGAATACTGGAGACACCTTCTGGAGGGAACAAAACATCCTATCAAAATTTATACTGACCATAAAAATCTCCAATATCTACAATCAAACAAAACATTATCTGCAAGACAAGTTCGTTGGAGCCTCTACTTCTCCAGGTTCTCTTTTAACATTATTTACAGACCAGCGAATAAAAATGGAAAGGCGGACGCACTTTCAAGATTACCTCAGAAACCTGAACCCCAAGACCATCCAACAGAGATCATACCTAAACATCATTTCATAGGTTTCACGGACACCTTTATATCAGATCTAAAAAGGCATACCAGTCAAGAAACCGATCAAGATCACTCCACATATCAAAACATGTCTGGGATTTATTATCATAAAGGTAAGATCTATGTACCTGTTTCACTGCGACTAACTCTTCTACAAAACCACCATGATACTCCCCTTTCGGGACACCCAGGAATCCAACGCACTCTTGAGTTACTTAAGAGGTCTTTCTGGTGGCCAAAGATGAGAGAGAGCGTTCAACAACACATTCAAACTTGCATTATATGCAACACATCCAAACCAGAGAGAAAACCTCCGTATGGATTACTTATGTCACTTCCTATACCCACCAAACCATGGCAACATCTTTCGATGGACTTCATCGTTGATTTACCTCCATCAAAAAATCAAACTACAATTTTTGTAGTAGTAGACATTTTCACAAAAATGGCCCATTTCCTACCCTATCACAAATTGCCAACCTCAGCTGAAACATCTCAATTGTTTTTAGACAACATAGTAAAACTCCACGGATTACCTTCTATCCTCACAACAGATAGAGGTACTCAGTTTACCTCTAGGTTTTGGTCAAAATTATGTGTTCTCACTCAAATAGATCATAGATTCTCTACATCATTCCACCCGCAGACAAATGGACAGGCAGAACGTGTAAATCAGTGGTTGGAACAATACATAAGATGTTTCTGTTCTTTCCATCAAAACAATTGGGTTGACTTCATATCTACCGCTGAGTTAGCCTATAACAATTCTGTAAATTCATCAACAAAACTTACACCATTCTTTGCTAACTATAGATACCATCCCACCTTCTTACTGGATTCCAATAACGATTTAAATTTTCCATTGGTAGATGAGTTACACAATTCACTCATCGATAATTTCAACTTCATTCGTCAGAATATTGAGAACTCACAAGCTACTCAAAAGAAGTTCTATGATTTGCGAAGGAGATCCCCACCAAATTACACAATTGGAGAGAAGGTTTGGTTGTCCACAAAGAACCTAAAGCTACAGCTACCCAGTAAAAAATTGGCAAGTCTTTTCATCGGACCATATCGCATTAAGGGCGTAGTCAATCAGAACGCTGTCACTCTTGAACTTCCAGATAACCTCCGTATTCATCCAACTGTACATGTGTCACTTTTGAAGCCTTATATAGGGCAAAGAGTATCCGACGTTCTACAACCTCCTCCTCCACTTCTCCTCGATCCTGATGAGTTCGAAGTTCAGTCCATTTTGGACTCCAGATTGCGCCAGGGTGCCTTACAGTATCTCATTCACTGGAAGAATTTCTCTTCCAATGAGGATTCTTGGGAACGTGCGTCCAATGTCAATGCTCCCAGGTTGATCTCGTCTTTTCATCGCCGTCACCCTGACAGACCTCGTCCTACCGCTGTGGAACAGCGTCCTTGAAGGGGGGTCCTGTAAGGGTTACTGTGCCTTTTACCCAGTTCTCCTGCTGATTGGGTAATTCCCCTTTAAATAGTTAGAACAACTAAGTATCAATGCTTAGTTATTCTGATCCGTTCCTATGAACACCTGAGTACCAAGCCTCATTCTCATACCTGCAGGGTGAAACTCTCAGCGCTGCAGGAGTAAGCTGTGCCAATCTCTTCTCTCCTTTCATGGACTGGATTCCTAACTTCCATCATCATCAATAAGGAATAAGTACTAAGACCTGGCAAGCTATAACATTCGTTATTCCTTAAAAACAAGTATTTACCCGTTTTCCGTTTTATCCTATATTCAGCATTTGAACTACATATCCCAGAATCCTCTTTGAACTGAAACCGGAACTTCCGGTTAACGCAATTCAGCGTCGCAGCAGCACTATCCCAAAGTGCAGACAGGCAAAGGGGAGAACTCTCAGTTGGATTTAAAGGTAGTAAATGTGACATATTCTCTGTTTGCCTAATCGTTAAGGAATTCTAATAAGCCATAACATATCCATATATATCAGCCTTTCCTTATTATATTAAATGTGATAAACTAGATTCCTTTACTAAACTTGAACTGCTCAGTTGTATCACATTAGAGTAATCCTGTTGCCTCTCTATTCTGTTTATTTAGTTCTTTATGAACCATTACCTTTTGTGCTGTGTATTTCAATTAACTCTTTAATGAATCACATCAGGGTTGGTTCTTTATTTCACATTCATTCTAGATTAAATCACTGTTGTCACTACAATACTAAATGTACTGAACCCAACTTATTTCACTCTGTCCCTCTCTCTACAGTGGGATCAAAGACACCTGACGATTGATGGGATTGTGGATTCAGGAGCCTACTGCAACTTTATTGATTTACAAATTGTTAAATCTAATAAAATCCCTCTTATTCGCAAAACAAAACCTATCTGTGTCCGTGTGATTGATGGTTTACCCATAACTACAGGTCCTGTTACACATCAAACCATACCTATTCACATGTCATCATTTGGTCATAGCGAATTCATTTCGTTTGATGTCTTACCCTCTCCTAACTACCCTGTAGTATTAGGAATTAATTGGTTACAACAACATAACCCACTCATACAATGGTCACCTGCACAAATTAAGTTTAACTCACCCTTCTGTAGTGAACATTGCTTCCAAAAACAAGAGTGTTTAAATATTGATTTAACAGAAACTCCAATTTCCATGGAGTATTCCACATTCCTGGATGTTTTCAGCAAGACAGAAGCAGAAAACCTACCACCCCACAGACAGTACGACTGTCCCATTGACCTACAACCTGGTGCAGCCATCCCATATGGTCACCTCTATCCACTCAGTCAGCCCGAACTTGAACATCTTAAAGCTTACCTAGAAGAAAACCTCAGGAAGGGGTTTATCCGACCGTCCACTTCTCCAGCAGGAGCTGGCATTTTCTTTGTGCGTAACAAAGATTCTACTATCAGACCTATCATCTACTACCGACAATTAAATAAGGTAACAATCAAAAATCGTTATCCCCTACCGCTTATACCAGAACTCATTGAACGTTTGTCAGAAGCCACCATATACACCAAATTGGATTTAAGAGGAGCCTACAACCTCATCAGGATTAAAGAAGGGCACGAGTGGCTAACAGCTTTCAGAACCCGATATGGCTTATATGAATACTTGGTAATGCCATTTGGGTTATGTAATGCCCCTGCCACTTTTCAGCACTTTATTAATGATATCTTTCACGATCTTTTGGATACCAGTGTTGTTATATATTTGGATGACATATTAATTTATTCAAAAAATTATACTGACCATGTAGAACATGTGACAGAAGTACTCCGACGTTTAAGATTACATAAACTATATGCAAAACCTGAAAAATGTCTGTTCCATACCGACAAAGTAACTTTTCTGGGATACAATTTATCCCCTACTGGCATAGAAATGCAACAAGAAAAGGTTGAGGCTGTCTCCACTTGGGAAATACCTAAGACCAGGAAGGACCTACAGAGATTCTTGGGGTTCTCAAATTATTATAGGAAGTTTATTAGAGATTTCTCAAAAGTTGCAAAACCCTTGACAAAATTGACCAGTATATCTATTCCATTTCAATGGACTCCAGACGCTGATGTAGCATTTAACACTTTAAAAGGTCTTTTTACTACAGCACCCATTCTGACATTTCCAAATCCTTCGTTCTATTATATTTTAGAAGTCGATTCCTCTGACTTCGCAATTGGGGCTGTATTATCTCAACAATTGGATCTCAATAGTCCCATACACCCCATCTCCTATTACTCCAAAGTCATGACTCCAGCAGAGAGGAATTATCCAATCGGAGACAAAGAACTTCTCGCTATAAAACAGGCTCTTGAATACTGGAGACACCTTCTGGAGGGAACAAAACATCCTATCAAAATTTATACTGACCATAAAAATCTCCAATATCTACAATCAAACAAAACATTATCTGCAAGACAAGTTCGTTGGAGCCTCTACTTCTCCAGGTTCTCTTTTAACATTATTTACAGACCAGCGAATAAAAATGGAAAGGCGGACGCACTTTCAAGATTACCTCAGAAACCTGAACCCCAAGACCATCCAACAGAGATCATACCTAAACATCATTTCATAGGTTTCACGGACACCTTTATATCAGATCTAAAAAGGCATACCAGTCAAGAAACTGATCAAGATCACTCCACATATCAAAACATGTCTGGGATTTATTATCATAAAGGTAAGATCTATGTACCTGTTTCACTGCGACTAACTCTTCTACAAAACCACCATGATACTCCCCTTTCGGGACACCCAGGAATCCAACGCACTCTTGAGTTACTTAAGAGGTCTTTCTGGTGGCCAAAGATGAGAGAGAGCGTTCAACAACACATTCAAACTTGCATTATATGCAACACATCCAAACCAGAGAGAAAACCTCCGTATGGATTACTTATGTCACTTCCTATACCCACCAAACCATGGCAACATCTTTCGATGGACTTCATCGTTGATTTACCTCCATCAAAAAAATCAAACTACAATTTTTGTAGTAGTAGACATTTTCACAAAAATGGCCCATTTCCTACCCTATCACAAATTGCCAACCTCAGCTGAAACATCTCAATTGTTTTTAGACAACATAGTAAAACTCCACGGATTACCTTCTATCCTCACAACAGATAGAGGTACTCAGTTTACCTCTAGGTTTTGGTCAAAATTATGTGTTCTCACTCAAATAGATCATAGATTCTCTACATCATTCCACCCGCAGACAAATGGACAGGCAGAACGTGTAAATCAGTGGTTGGAACAATACATAAGATGTTTCTGTTCTTTCCATCAAAACAATTGGGTTGACTTCATATCTACCGCTGAGTTAGCCTATAACAATTCTGTAAATTCATCAACAAAACTTACACCATTCTTTGCTAACTATAGATACCATCCCACCTTCTTACTGGATTCCAATAACGATTTAAATTTTCCATTGGTAGATGAGTTACACAATTCACTCATCGATAATTTCAACTTCATTCGTCAGAATATTGAGAACTCACAAGCTACTCAAAAGAAGTTCTATGATTTGCGAAGGAGATCCCCACCAAATTACACAATTGGAGAGAAGGTTTGGTTGTCCACAAAGAACCTAAAGCTACAGCTACCCAGTAAAAAATTGGCAAGTCTTTTCATCGGACCATATCGCATTAAGGGCGTAGTCAATCAGAACGCTGTCACTCTTGAACTTCCAGATAACCTCCGTATTCATCCAACTGTACATGTGTCACTTTTGAAGCCTTATATAGGGCAAAGAGTATCCGACGTTCTACAACCTCCTCCTCCACTTCTCCTCGATCCTGATGAGTTCGAAGTTCAGTCCATTTTGGACTCCAGATTGCGCCAGGGTGCCTTACAGTATCTCATTCACTGGAAGAATTTCTCTTCCGATGAGGATTCTTGGGAACGTGCGTCCAATGTCAATGCTCCCAGGTTGATCTCGTCTTTTCATCGCCGTCACCCTGACAGACCTCGTCCTACCGCTGTGGAACAGCGTCCTTGAAGGGGGGGTCCTGTAAGAGTTACTGTGCCTTTTACCCAGTTCTCCTGCTGATTGGGTAATTCCCCTTTAAATAGTTAGAACAACTAAGTATCAATGCTTAGTTATTCTGATCCGTTCCTATGAACACCTGAGTACCAAGCCTCATTCTCATACCTGCAGGGTGAAACTCTCAGCGCTGCAGGAGTAAGCTGTGCCAATCTCTTCTCTCCTTTCATGGACTGGATTCCTAACTTCCATCATCATCAATAAGGAATAAGTACTAAGACCTGGCAAGCTATAACATTCGTTATTCCTTAAAAACAAGTATTTACCCATTTTCCGTTTTATCCTATATTCATCATTTGAACTACATATCCCAGAATCCTCTTTGAACTGAAACCGGAACTTCCGGTTAACGCAATTCAGCGTCGCAGCAGCACTATCCCAAAGTGCAGACAGGCAAAGGGGAGAACTCTCAGTTGGATTTAAAGGTAGTAAATGTGACATATTCTCTGTTTGCCTAATCGTTAAGGAATTCTGATAAGCCATAACATATCCATATATATCAGCCTTTCCTTATTATATTAAATGTGATAAACTAGATTCCTTTACTAAACTTGAACTGCTCAGTTGTATCACATTAGAGTAATCCTGTTGCCTCTCTATTCTGTTTATTTAGTTCTTTATGAACCATTACATATTGTGCTGTGTATTTCAATTAACTCTTTAATGAATCACATCAGGGTTGGTTCTTTATTTCACATTCATTCTAGATTAAATCACTGTTGTCACAGATTGCCCTAGAGAAATTGGGTACTCATTAACAACAGTGATACATACCTATTATACTATTACCTGTATCTTACTGTGACCTTTATATACAATATCTGTAAATTGTGTTCCTTCATTGGATATTCCTTACTTATCCTTACAGTTATAAAAATCTAAATCAAATATCAAAGCCAATGTGGCTAAATAAAAATGTGTTAAGAGAAATTAGGAAAAATGTAGGTCATTTAGATTATTCAAAGAAAATAGTACAGACTCAACATTCCATATTTATAAGGAATGTAAAAAAGCATGCAAAAAAAAGCAATCAAATTAGCCAAAATTGAAAATGAAAAATTAATTGCAAAGGATTATAAGTCTAACCCTAAAAAGTTATTTAAGTACATAAATAGCAAAAAATCTAAGAAGGACAATATAGGTACATTAAAATGCGTGGAGGGTAGCATGATAAATAATGACAGGGAGAAGGTTGAGTTACTAAACCAGTTTTTTTTCTTCAGTATACACAAGAGAGGAACCATTGGATGATACTTTGGAACAAAATAGAACATGCCAGTCCATACCATTAACTGGGTTATGTTTAGAGGATATCAGGAAAAAACTGAATAATATTAAGGTAAATAAAACTCCAGACCCAGATGGAATACACCCAAGGGTGTTAAGGGAACGTAGCACTGTTATAGACAAACCACTACTTTTAATTTTTCAAGACTCATTATCCTCAGGCATGGTACCCCAGGATTGGGGCAAAGCTGATGTGGTGCCACTCTTCAAAAAAAGAAGCAGGGATGATCCAGGAAGCTATAGACCAGTTAGTCTGACATCAATAGTGGGGAAGATATTTGAAGGGATTATAAAGTATTATATTGACAAGCATATTCGTGTAAACAAGATTATGAGTTCTAATCAGCATGGTTTTAGGAGAAATAGATCGTATAAAACTAATCTAATTAGATTCTACGAGGAAGTAAGTAAAAATATAGATAAAGGGGAATTAGTTGATGTGATATACTTAGATTTTGCAAAGGCATTTGATACAGTGCCACATGAGAGATTAATGCACAAAATTAAGGGACTGGGAATAGCTGAGAATGTTAGCTCATGGATAAATAACTGGATAAAAGATAGGGAGCAATGAGTAGTAGTAAATGGATCATACTTAGATTGGACAAAGGTAATCAGTGGAGTCCCCCAGGGATCCAGTACTGTTCTTTTTAATATTTTTATAAATGACTTGGAGCAAAGTTTAAATAGCGACATCTCTATTTTTGCAGATGATACTAAGTTAAGTATGGTCATTAGGTCAGAGCAGGATGAACTTTCGTTACAAAGGGATCTGCAAAAATTAGAAGTATGGGCAAGTAAATTGAAAATGAGATTTAATAAGGGAAAATGCAAGGTTCTACATTTTGGAAGTCAAAATAAGCAGGCAACGTATTTTTTTTAAATGGGACAAGATTTAGCCAAACAGAGGAGAAAAGGGATTTGGGAGTAGTAGATAACAAGCTAAAGACGTGTGCACAATGCAGGGCAGTGACTTCAAAGGCTAATAAAATACTAGCATGTATTAAAAGAGGCATTGATTCAAAGGAGGAAATCATAATTCTGTCACTATATAAAGCCCTGTTAAGACCTCACCTTGAGTATGGAGTGCAGTTCTGGGGACCAATCGCAAAAAAAGATATTGCAGAACTAGAAAAAGTTCAGAGAAGGGCCACAAAGCTAATAAGGGAATTGGAGATTTTAACCTATGAGGAGAGGCTAGCCAAATTGGGTCTGTTTTCCTTAGAAAAAAGGCGCTTGAGAGGTGACATGATTACTTTATATAAATATATTCAAGGCCCATATACATAGATGGCAGAAACTCTGTTTATTCCAAGAAAATTGTTTCTGACAAGTGGTCACAATTGAAGGGTGGTGGAAAGGTGATTTAATCTGCAACGCAAACATTTTTTCACTGTAAGAGCAATAAAATTGTGGAACTCATTACCAAAGGAGGTAGTGAATACCAATACCCTAGAAACATTTAAAAATAGTCTGGATACATTTCTGTATATAAACAAAATTCATGGATATGATTGCTGGTATTAAATGGGTCACCTTTCAGTGGGGTTATTTAAGCTTAAATTGAGCTTTTTGTAAGTATTTTAGATTTGTATAGGTTGAACTCGATGGACTTCGGTCTTTTTTCAACCTTATCTACTATGTTACTAAGTTACTATGATTTGTCTCTTTAAAATGAGCATCTGACATATTTCTTAAAGGGATAGTCTATTCAAAATTAAACTCATGAATCAGAGCATGCAGTATTTATATACTTAAATATCTACTCCTATAATCTATTTTACTTCATTATCATCTGTAATTTTGTAAAACAAGAATGTTATTTTAGGAATCTACCCATTTTAATTCTGCACATGGGAGCACTTGATGATTGTTGTCTAAATGTAGGCAACAATCAGCAAGTGGAACACAGGTGCTGAACATTAAATGGAACGGCTCCTAAACTTAAATACATGATTGAAATAAGAAAGATAACGAAATTAAATTGATTATGAGTACATATGTAAGTTGATTGAAATTGAATGCTTTATCTGATTCCTGAATGTTTAATTGTGAATACACTATCCCTTTAATTTAAAGTGACATAACACAAATATTTGATTGCATTATTTTTTTTATTTTTTTTTTTTAAATATTTTTATTGAGGTAAATAATAAAACAATACAGAGCATAGTAACCACAAACATAGGCCCTTAACCCATAAGGGCAATTGTCAAAAGTATATAATACTGCCAATACAGTGAGCATGACATGCCATATTTTGAATCATTAACGAAAACTTACATTTCAAAAACACTGGGTGTTATAGAACAAATAGTCAAAGATAATGTATAAAATTATAATGGTTCCTGTGTGATTAAAAAACAGAAAAACTGACCTCAAGTTTTTTGAATAAACAACATATAGGGCCCTTTTTGGGTCCTCCAGACTATAAACATATACATATATTATAAAAAAAGTTTATCAACCATAGCTATAGTGAAGGAGTCTTATGTAGTTTTTAAGGGGTCATCGATGGGATCTGTGTCCCTTAGCTTAATAAATAAGCTCCAAAAGGGGGGGGGGGGGAGCCTAGTAATATAGAAACAAACTAAAAAACAAAAAGTATAAGATATTAGAGTTGGACTTGGACTAGTACTAGGAGTGTATGTAGGGCTGGGCAAATTTCTCTAACCTTAACATATAGAAATTACCAGCAGCAAGAGAGTTATAAAGGGTCAGCTACCCCGGCCGTCGGCAGCTTCATAGCTAACTATATAGAATCATCTTTGCTGCAAAATTGTTGTACCTACTGGTTAAGTCTTGGGTTTTTATATACTATTAATTAACTTCAGTGTAGTAACCAAACACACTACCTGAGCACGGGCCCCATACCCAAGCAGCATGCCAGCCACAATGCGTAGACACTATTTAACAAAAATCATCTAGTGTACTAACTTAGGGCTAAGTGTTGCCAGATACAGAAAACAATAAAGCAGTACAAGAAACTGTACACGCTACACTGCAGTAATTGCTGTAAACCATACACAGTCTCATATAGCTGTACTATACCCCTGACCAACTTTAGGTAATTAAATCTTCTAGACTTTGTCATGTCGTACAAAACATTATACATCTAAAATTTATACTACATCTATATTAACATTTAATTCTCCCCCAAGCAGGAGGGTCTGACCCTAGGCAAGCTATTTAGCTCAGTACTAGTTAAAAGGCAGGCGTGTAAATAAAATGTGGTAGGTCTAGGTGTTATCAGTTCAGACATACCCACTTAAAATATTTGTACAAGATTTGAAAAGTATATAATAAGAATAAGACAATAAGTGTTAAGACTAGCTATACAGGCAGGTATAGTAACAAAAACACATCATATAGGAGATTAACAACTTTAAAGGGAGAGGCTACTATATTATATATAGCTATAGACAATTTGTAATACAGGAGTGGGTTGTATGTACAATAGACACCCTTCTAACAGCAAACGGAGACAAGGCAATAAGAACATATGGCAAAATCAGCAGTATGTAGGTATCACTGGTATTTAAACATCAAAAAGAGGGAGTGTATATTATTCCAGCAAGTATAGGGTATAGCTTTACAGTTACAGAAAACTTCTAATCTAGTAGTGGTAATTGACTAAACCATTGGTATACCAATTAAACTATCCAAATATACTGATGAAACAGAGTGTCCTTAGTGTGGTAGTCGTAGGGCAAACCTGCACCGCCCTTATAAACAGAGAGTCTTCAAAATTTCTGACAGGCAGTGGGCATACAAGTCCTTTCACCCTGCATGTGCAATAACCTCCATTTGTCTAAAAAGCAGATGGATATAGCTATAAACAGTAAAGGCTAACAAATCATAACTGGTCAACGAATCTGCCCTACCAAATAAACAACCATATGTAGAATTAAACAGCAAGCTAATAGGGTAACTTGCAGAGTCAGCTGGTAGCCTCCATATTTTATCGTTTTAAAATTGAATAAAAAGTCTAACATTTAGGAATGTTACTTGAGCACCTTTAATCAGGAGACTATATCAATAGAGTTCACCCCGTAAAGAAATGGTCATCCCATTCCACGCCTGGGCAGAGTGTATGCAGGAGAACTGTCCTCAGTTTCTGCGGTCACCCCTCCAGGACCGGGACTTACACGTAGGTCAGTAGGTGAATGTGTAACTTCTCTGATCGTTCTGTCCGTCTTCTCAGAGATTCTCCCCTCCTGAGTCTGCTTCAGCTCCCCAGCGCTAGGAACAGGTCTGATCTGCACCGCTGAGACAAAGTGTGCTGATGTTGGTGAGCCACACACACCAAACCGCTGCTGTGGTTGAGGTGAATATAACTTCAGTGCCTGTCTAGCGTCTGTGTCTTCTCCATTCCCAATTGCGGCCAAAGTGTACATCACTATGTCGTGAGGCTCCGCACTCTCAGCCGGTATAGATAGCGGTCCTGCACCATCTTGGGACATATATGGTGCGGTGAAGCGTGCAGACCATTTGGCAAGTATTGCTAGCATATCAGAAAGGTGGCTCTCAAATATGTCGGAAATCACTTCCACAAGTGTTGTACTAGCCATAGTTTTCTGCTGTATGTAGTAGATTAGTCTTTAGTTAGGTGCAATCTGGATTTTTAATTGCTGCGTAGGCTGAAAAAGATGGCCACTCTCAGGGGTTCCCTTCAGCAGATCTTTCTCCGTGAAAATGAAAAACCGTCTATTTATCACTCCCTGTTTGGAGCTTAGGTGTGCAGGTCTCCTGGACTTCCAGAGTCCCTCTTTTAGAAGTCAAACATGAGCTTGAATGGGCGCTAAGGTTACTTTTTTTGCATAATTTAGCTGGAGCTCTTGTGAAACACGTCCATTCAGCTCCATAGTTAGCTCCGCCCCCTTGATTGCATTATTTTGCTAGAACATATATATTTTCAAACAAATCAAATATAATTATATGGTTTATATAGGTCAAATATATATATACAATTATGATACATATATACATGTAGGCGAAGATTATTATTAGATATAATTATATTTTTATATGTATTGAGAATATATATAGCATCCCTGGTAGTGATGTCGCGAATAGTTCGCCGGTGAATAGTTCCCGGCGAACATAGCTTGTTCGCGTTTGCTGCGGCGGGCGAACATATGCGATGTTCGATCCGCCCCCTATTCGTCATCATTGAGTAATACTTTGACCCTGTACCTCACAGTCAGGAGACACATTCCAGCCAATCAGCAGCAGACCCTCCCTCCCAGACCCTCCTACCTCCTGGACAGCATCCATTTTAGATCATTTGGAAGCTGCTTTCTTAGTGAGAGGAGGGACAGTGTAGCTGCTGCTGAATGAATAGGGAAATTGATAGCTAGGCTAGTGTATTCAGTGTCCACTACAGTCCTGAAGGACTCATCTGATCTCTGCTGTAAGGACAACACCCCAAAAAGCCCTTTTTAGGGTTAGAACATCAGTCTGCTTTTTTTTTTTTTTCTGTGTAATCTAATTGCAGTTGCCTGCCTGCCAGCGTGTGTGTCAGGCTCACAGCGTATACTGTGCCCACTTGCCCAGTCCCACCACTCATATCTGGTGTAACAGTAGTGTAGATTTAAAAAAACAACACTTTTTTGACTGTGTTAAATAATAGCAGTCAGTTTCCTTCACACGTGTGAGTTTCAGTGCCTGCCTGCCAGGGCACAGTGTCACCCCAGTGCAACTCATATCTGGTGTAACAGTAGTGTAAATTTAAAAAAAACAACACTTTTTTGACTGTGTTAAATAATAGCAGTCAGTTTCCTTCACACGTGTGCGTTTCAGTGCCTGCCTGCCAGGGCACAGTGTCACCCCAGTGCAACTCATATCTGGTGTAACAGTAGTGTAGATTTTAAAAAAAAACAACACTTTTTTGACTGTGTTAAATAATAGCAGTCAGTTTCCTTCACACGTGTGCGTTTCAGTGCCTTCCTGCAACGGCACAGTGTCACCCCAGTGCAACTCATATCTGGTGTAACAGTAGTGTAGATTTAAAAAAACAACACTTTTTTGACTGTGTTAAATAATAGCAGTCAGTTTCCTTCACACGTGTGCGTTTCAGTGCCTGCCTGCCAGGGCACAGTGTCACCCCAGTGCAACTCATATCTGGTGTAACAGTAGTGTAAATTTAAAAGAAACAACACTTTTTTGACTGTGTTAAATAATAGCAGTCAGTTTCCTTCACACGTGTGCGTTTCAGTGCCTGCCTGCCAGGGCACAGTGTCACCCCAGTGCAACTCATATCTGGTGTAACAGTTGTGTAGATTTAAAAAAAACAACACTTTTTTGACTGTGTTAAATAATAGCAGTCAGTTTCCTTCACACGTGTGCGTTTCAGTGCCTGCCTGCCAGGGCACAGTGTCACCCCAGTGCAACTCATATCTGGTGTAACAGTTGTGTAGATTTAAAAAAAAAAAACACTTTTTTGACTGTGTTAAATAATAGCAGTCAGTTTCCTTCACACGTGTGCGTTTCAGTGCCTGCCTGCCAGGGCACAGTGTCACCCCAGTGCAACTCATATCTGGTGTAACAGTTGTGTAGATTTAAAAAAAACAACACTTTTTTGACTGTGTTAAATAATAGCAGTCAGTTTCCTTCACACGTGTGCGTTTCAGTGCCTGCCTGCCAGGGCACAGTGTCACCCCAGTGCAACTCATATCTGGTGTAACAGTATTGTAGATTTTAAAAAAAAAAAACACTTTTTTGACTGTGTTAAATAATAGCAGTCAGTTTCCTTCACACGTGTGCGTTTCAGTGCCTGCCTGCCAGGGCACAGTGTCACCCCAGTGCAACTCATATCTGGTGTAACAGTAGTGTAGATTTTAAAAAAAACAACACTTTTTTGACTGTGTTAAATAATAGCAGTCAGTTTCCTTCACACATGTGCGTTTCAGTGCCTGCCAGGGCACAGTGTCACCCCAGTGCAACTCATATCTGGTGTAACAGTAGTGTACATTTAAAAAAACAACACTTTTTTGACTGTGTTAAATAATAGCAGTCAGTTTCCTTCACACATGTGCGTTTCAGTGCCTGCCTGCCAGGGCACAGTGTCACCCCAGTGCAACTCATATCTGGTGTAACAGTAGTGTAGATTTAAAAAAAAACCAAAAAGCCCTTTTTAGGGCTAGAACATCAGTCTGCTTTTTTTTTTTTTTTTTCTGTGTAATCTAATTGCAGTTGCCTGCCTGCCAGCGTGTGTGTCAGGCTCACAGCGTATACTGTGCCCACTTGCCCAGTCCCACCACTCATATCTGGTGTAACAGTAGTGTAGATTTAAAAAAACAACACTTTTTTGACTGTGTTAAATAATAGCAGTCAGTTTCCTTCACACGTGTGAGTTTCAGTGCCTGCCTGCCAGGGCACAGTGTCACCCCAGTGCAACTCATATCTGGTGTAACAGTAGTGTAAATTTAAAAAAAACAACACTTTTTGAATGTGAGCTCAATCTGATTGGCTGATTGGATCAGCCAATCGGATTGAACTTGAATCTGATTGGCTGATTCAATCAGCCAATCAGATTTTTTTAACTTAATTCCGATTGGCTGATAGAATCCTATCAGCCAATCGGAATTCGGCGGACGCCATCTTGGATGACGTCATTTAAAGGTACCTCATTCGTCGTTCAGTCGTCGGCCTGGATGGATGCTCCGCGGCGGTGGAGCGAAGAAAGAAGATTGAAGATGCCGCCGGAAGAATGAAGACTTTGCTGCCGCTTGGAGGAAGACGTCGCCGGAGGAAGAATTCTTCTTTGCCGCTTGGAGGAAGACATCGCCGGAGGAAGAATTCTTCTTTGCCGCTTGGAGGAAGACATCGCCCGGATCGGATCAGGAGTTCGGCCCGGTGTGGTGAAGACAAGGTAGGGAGATCTTCAGGGGGGTAGTGTTAGGCTTTTTTAAGGGGGGTTTGGGTGGTTTTAGAATAGGGGTATGTGGGTGGTGGGTTGTAATGGGGGGGGGGGGATTGTATTTGTTGTATGCAAAAGAGCTGAATTCTTTGGGGCATGCCCCACAAAAGGCCCTTTTAAGGGCTGGTAAGGTAAAGAGCTTTGAAATTTGTTTAATTTAGAATAGGGCAGGGAATTTTTTTTATTTTGGGGGTTTATTATTTTATTAGGGGGCTTAGAATAGGTGTAATTAGCTTAAAAATCTTGTAATCTTTTTTTTATTTTTTGTAATTTAGTGTTTGTTTTTTTTTGTAATTTAGTTTAGTTAATTTAATTGTATTTTTAGATAGATGTTTGTAGTTTATTAAATTTATTGATAGTGTAGGTGTATTTGTAACTTAGGTTAGGATTTATTTTACAGGTAATTGG
This sequence comes from Bombina bombina, assembly GCF_027579735.1. NCBI lineage: Eukaryota > Metazoa > Chordata > Amphibia > Anura > Bombinatoridae > Bombina > Bombina bombina. Next base: position 656,665,874 of record NC_069504.1, read on the forward strand.
GTAATTATTTTAACTAGGTAGATATTAAATAGTTAATAACTATTTAATATCTATTATACCTAGTTAAAATAATTAACAATTTACCTGTAAAATAAATATTAACCCTAACATAGCTACAATGTAATTATTAATTATATTGTAGCTATCTTAGGGTTTATTTTATAGGTAAGTATTTAGATTTAAATAGGAATATTTTAGTTTATAAATGAATTAGATTAATATAATATAAATTTAGTTAGGGGTGTTAGGGTTAGATAGAGTTAATATAGTTAATATAAATACTATAGTAACTATATTAACTATATTAACCCTAATATAATTAGGGTTAATATAGTTAATATATATAATGTAATACCTATATTAACTATAATATACTTAGGGTTAATATAGATAATATAGCTGGCGGCGGGGTAGGTAGATTAAATTAGGGGTTAATCATTTTAATAGAGATGGCGGCGGTGTAAGGGGCTTACATTAGGGGTTAATAATTTTAATATAGATGGCGGCGGTGTTAGGGGCTCACTTTAGGGGGTTATAGATATAATATAGCTGGCGGCGGGGTACGAGAGCGGCGGTTTAGGGGTTAATAGCTTTTTTATTGTTAGGCTAGTGAGGGGGGATAGCGGATAGAGGGTTAGACGTGTCGGGCTATGTTAGGGAGGCGTGTTAGACAGTGCGGGCTATGTTAGGGAGGCGTGTTAGACAGTGCGGGTGTTTTAGACTTTAGTCAGGTTTTATAGGCGCCGGCAGTTTCTAACGTGGCGCAAGTCACTGGCGACGCCAGAAATTTGTACTTGCGCAGATTTCTGGACATCGCTGGTTTGTGAGACTTACGGCACGTTAGCATCTGACGGCGACTTATATGGGATAGCTCGAGTTGCGAGCTGAAACTGCGGGCGACGCCGGTTCCCTTGCTTGCGCCGCAAACTGCGATCTATATCGGATCGCGCCCCTGGTGTAACAGTAGTGTAGATTTTAAAAAAAACACACTTTTTTGACTGTGTTAAATAATAGCAGTCAGTTTCCTTCACACATGTGTGTTTCCGTGCCTGCCTGCCAGGGCACAGTGTCACCCCAGTGCAACTCATATCTGGTGTAACAGTAGTGTACATTTAAAAAAAAAAATACAATTTTGACTGTAATAGATTGAATAGCAGTTAGTTGTCTGCAAGCGTGTGTGTCAGGCCTACAGCGTCTACTCTGCCAACTTCTGCCAGTGCACAGTGCCACTCATATCTGTTGTCACAGTAGCTTGCACGCATAGTACCACTAATCGAAAAAAAAATGACAGGCAGTGGCAGGCCACCCCGCTGGGGCCATCGTGTTCGTGGTGCTGTGATTCCCTTTGGCCCTAGAATAATGCCCAGTGTTCAGAGGCCACGTACCCCGAACTCGAACAGTTCTGAGGACATAGTTGACTGGCTAACACAGGACACCCAATCTTCTACAGCTTCCGCTCGGAACCTTGACGCACCATCCTCCTCCAGCTTAGCTTTGGGCACCTCTCAAGTTAACACTCGCCCGCCTGCCACCACCACCAACACTAGCACCACAGCCGCTTCACTTGATCTGTCAGAGGAGTTATTTACACATCAGTTGGAAGAAATGAGTGATAGTGATGCGCAACCATTATTGCCAGAGGATGTAGATATCAGGGATATGTCTCAGTCAGTCAGCATTACACACATGGACGTACGGTGTGATGATGATGATGATGATGTTGTACCCGCTGTTGCTTCCTTTGTTGAGTTGTCAGATACAAGTGAAGCGGTTGAAGATGACGATGCGTCCGTGGATGTCACGTGGGTGCCCGCTAGAAGAGAAGAAGAAGAGGGGGAAAGTTCAGATGGGGAGACAGAGAGGCGGAGGAGATGAGTTGGAAGGAGGGGGAGGTCTTTGCAAGGAGCTAGTGGCACAGTCAGACAGCATGCATCGGCACCCGGGGTCAGCCAGACAGAACGCCAATCAACGCATGCTGTTGCCACCACCAGAATGCCGTCATCGCAGAGCTCAGCAGTGTCACATTTTTTTGTGTGTCTGCCTCTGACAACAGCAATGCAATTTGCAACCTGTGCCAAAAGAAACTGAGTCGTGGGAAGTCCAACACCCACCTAGGTACAACTGCTTTGCGAAGGCACATGATCGCACATCACAAACGCCTATGGGATCAACACATGAGTACAAGCAGCACACAAACTCAAAGCCGCCATCCTCCTCCTGGTCCAGCATCTTCAGCCACGTCAACCACTGCTGTCCTCCTTGCCCCCTCTCAACCATCCGCCACTCCGTGTCTCGCCTTGAGCAGTTCCTGCTCATCTGCCCACAGTCAGGTATCTGTCAAGGACATGTTTGAGCGTAAGAAGCCAATGTCACAAAGTCACCCCCTTGCCCGGCATCTGACAGCTGGCTTGACTGAACTCTTAGCCCGCCAGCTTTTACCATACAAGCTGGTGGAGTCTGAGGCATTCAAAAAATTTGTATCTATTGGGACACCGCAGTGGAAGGTACCCGGCCGAAATTTCTTTGCACAAAAGGCAATCCCCAACCTGTACTCGATTGTGCAAAAGGAAGTAATGGCATGTCTGGCACACAGTGTTGGGGCAAGGGTCCATCTGACCACTGATACCTGGTCTACACTGCGCATTGGGTAAACCTGCTGACGGCTGCCAAGCATGGAATGCGTGGCTCTGCAGAGGAGTTGGTGACACCGCCACGACTTGCAGGCAGGCCTGCTGCCACCTCCTGTACTCCTCCTACTCCATCCTCTTCCATAACCTCCTCGGCTGAGTCCTCTTCTGCTGCTGCATCTTGCTCCACATCAACGGCACCCCCCCCAGCTCCCCAGGTACTATTCCACATCCCGGATAAGGCAGTGTCTCACCGTCTTGGGGTTGACTTGCCTGAAAGCAGAGAGTCACACCGGACCAGCACTCCTGTCCGCCCTGAATGCACAGGTGGATCAGTGGCTGTCTCCGCACCAACTGGAGATCGGCAAAGTGGTTAGTGACAACGGAAGAAATTTGGTGGCGGCATTGAATTTGGGCAAGTTGACACATGTGCCGTGCATGGCACATGTGTGTAATCTGATCGTACAATGCTTTGTGCATAAGTAACCAGGCTTACAGGATGTCCTGAAGCAGGCCAGGAAGGTGTGTGGCCATTTCAGGCGTTCCTACACGGCCATGGCGCACTTTTCAGATATCCAGCGGCGAAACAACATGCCAGTGAGGCTTGATTTGTGACAGCCCGACACGTTGGAATTCAACTCCTAATGTTTGACCGCCTGATCCAACAAGAAAATGTTACTGGACGCTCATGTGCAATGCCTGTAGGCTCATGTATCCTTTTGAGGAGGTCCTAGTCAGTCGCACCGAAGGCACCAACAGCGACATCATACCATTTGTTTTCTTCCTGGAGCTTGCCCTGCGAAGAGTGCTGGATCAGGCCGTAGATGAGCGTGAAGAGGAAGAGGAAGAGTTGTGGTCACCATCACCACCAGAAACAGCCTTATCAGCATCGCTTGCTGGACCTGCGGCAACGCTGGAAGAGGATTGTGAGGAAGAGGAATCAGAGGAGGAATGTGGCTTTGAGGAGGAGGAGGAAGACCAACCACAACAGGCATTCCAGGGTGCTCGTTGTCACCTATCTGGTACCCGTGGTGTTGTACGTGGCTGGGGAGAAGAACATACCTTTAGTGAGATCACTGAGGACGAGGAACGGGACATGAGTAGCTCGGCATCCAACCTTGTGCAAATGGGGTCTTTCATGCTGTCGTGCCTGTTGAGGGACCCTCATATAAAAAGGCTGAAGGAGAACGACCTGTACTGGGTGTCCACGTTACTAGACCCCCGATATAAGCATAAAGTGCCTGAAATGTTACCGAATTACCGCAAGTCGGAAAGGAAGCAGCAGTTCCAAAATAAATTAAAAAGTATGCTTTACACAGCGTATAAGGGTGATGTCACAGCACAACGGGAATCTAACAGGGGAAGAGGTGAAAGTAATCCTCCTCCTCCCACGACCATGCCGGCAAGGACAGGACGCTTTACAGACGTGTTGTTTATGGAGGACATGCTGAGCTTTTTAAGTCCTACACATCGCCACAGCCCTTCGGGGTCCACCCTCAGAGAACGACCGACCGACAGGTAGCAGACTACCTCGCCTTAACTGCAGATATCGACACTCTGAGTAGCGATGAACCCCTTGACTACTGGGTGTGCAGGCTTGACCTGTGGCCTGAGCTATCCCAATTTGCGATAGAACTTCTGGCCTGCCCCGCTTCAAGTGTCCTGTCAGAAAGGACCTTCAGTGCAGCAGGAGGTATTGTCACTGAGAAGAGAAGTCGCCTAGGTCAAAAAAGTCTAGATTACCTCACCTTTATTAAGATGAATGAGGGATGGATCCCGAAGCGACTGACAGTGGGCGATATATTCGACTAAAAAAGGCCTAATGAGATGAGATGCCTTGGGCTAAAAATGGTTCACACGCTGCTGTATTTTATCTTTGAATGCCGGATAACTTGCGTGACTTATCCGCCACCAACTAGGGTTCAAGCCGCAATGTTTTAGGGCACTTTCTGCCTGGGAAACAAACATCAATTTTTCTGGCCGCTGCTACAGCAGCGGCTGCAAGAATACCTAATTTTTCAGGCATGTGTACATGCCTAATTTTTCTGGCCTCTGGTGCTGCACTGTGGCTTCAAAAACCAAACCCAAAAAAAAGGAACATAACAGGGATTAAACTGATAGGAATAGTACTACTTAACACACCACTCCTATCTGGTGGCACATTAGATTGCACACGCAGTGCCCCAAATTTGAAGTAGGAGGTCCGACCAAGCATCTTTTTCCATCTCCCGGTTCCTAAAATCGATGCCATATACACGTCCCCTGATAGGGGACGTAACAGGGATTAAACTGATAAGAATAGAACTACTTAACACACCACTCCTATCTGGTGGCACATTAGATTGCATGCGCAGTGCCCCAAATTTGAAGTAGGAGGACCGACCAAGCATCTTTTTCCATCTCCCGATTCCTAAAATCGATGCCATATACACGTCCCCTGATAGGGGACGTAACAGGGATTAAACTGATAAGAATAGAACTACTTAACACACCACTCCTATCTGGTGGCACATTAGATTGCACGCGCAGTGCCCCAAATTTGAAGTAGGAGGACCGACCAAGCATCTTTTTCCATCTCCCGGTTCCTAAAATCGATGCCATATACACGTCCCCTGATAGGGGACGTAACAGGGATTAAACTGATAAGAATAGTACTACTTAACACACCACTCCTATCTGGTGGTACATTAGATTGCACGCGCAGTGCCCCAAATTTGAAGTAGGAGGACCGACCAAGCATCTTTTTCCATCTCCCGGTTCCTAAAATCCATGCCATATACACGTCCCCTGATAGGGGACGTAACAGGGATTAAACTGATAGGAATAGTACTACTTAACACACCTTATAATAATGCAGAGAGAGTCAACGCAGAGAGAGGAGTCTGAAGAAGAGGAGTCAGAGGAGGAAGGTAGCTTTGAGGAGGTGGAAGACCAAACACTGCAGGCGTCCCGGGGGCTTGTTGTCACCTTTCGGAGACCCTTGGTGTTGTACGTGGCTGGGTGGAGGAAGAGGCCTTCAATTACATCAGTGAGGACAAGGAACGGGACATGGCTAGCTTGGTATCCAACCTTGTGCAAATGGGGAGTTTGAGGTTGTGCAAATGGACTGTTTGCGGTTGTTTGCGGTGCGTTAAACGGGGAATTTGGTCTGTCACTGTGAAGTGGGCATAACCCTTACACTACCTGATCGATACAACATCATACCTGATGTTTTAAAGCACGTTATTCCAAACAATTTAGGAATGTTAGGTGATTTATGCCCTTTATGGATTAAAACCAGACTCTGCATCAACAATATAATTTTCCATGGGAGTTTTGCCATGGTTCCCCATCCGGCATGCCACAGTCCAGGTGTTAGTCCCCTTGAAACAACTTTTCCATCACTATTGTGGCCAGAAAGAGTCCCTGTGGGTTTTAAAATTTGCCTGCCTATTGAAGTCTATTGCGGTTCGCCCGGTTCGCCCGTTCGCGAACCCAAATTTTTATGTTCGCGACATCACTAATCCCTGGGCAAAGGTTGCATTTTGAATAGGTGACATATGCTTGCATATATTTTTCTATGTACATACATATTGATATTTCTATGAAAACATGGGTGCAAATATTCCTATACATAGGACCAATAAATGTAGCATATATATAATGTTATTTGTACATTGAAACACTCATAAATGTTTTGTGATTTGCAATTTCAATGAGAAACTGGTCTTAAAAAGCTCCTTTTTCCTCCTTTACACCTAGTAGAGCTGGGTGTAATATTTCTCAATGTATCGACAGCCTCCAACAGTGTATTAACGGTTAGCGCTTTCATCGGAAACCTGGTATAATTTATCAATTAACGGCTTCTATTACTTTCTATGGGACGTGAAGATGTTTTCGGCAGTCGAAGTCCGGCTGCCGATATTGAGGTATAAAGCGACATTGGAAACATTCGATAAACAATATTGCTTCTGACATCATATTTATCGGTTTGCGAGTGCGCGCAAACCTAATTACTGCTCAATGGAAGAGAGCCCACTGCCGGAAAAATAGAAGTGTGGTGTGTAGCTGCAATTACCGGCCTTCTAATTACCAAAAAGCAATGGCAAAGCCATATATGTCTGCAATTTCTGGACAAAGGGGATCCCAGAGAAATGTTTACAAACATTTGTGCCATGATTGCACAAGCAGTATGTAAATAATTTCTGTGAGAAACCCAAAGATTGTGAAAAAAGTAAAAAAATTTTTTTTATTTGATTGCATTTGGCAGTGAAATGGTGGCATGAAATATACCAAAATGGGCCTAGATCAATATCTTGGGTTGTCTACTTAAAAATATATAAGATTTGATAGGTAAGTAAAAAAAAAAAAACAAGGCTCTATTTCAGTTTAAATGGAGTGATAGCAACAATGCTAAAAATGCTCTGGTATTTTGGGAAAGTTTTTGTTTGAAAGTCCCAGTAGTGAAAGGGGTAATATACTTTTAACCTCTGTGATTACTTTGAATCTAAGCCTCTTTTGACAGCCCCCTGATCACACAGCCTATTTATTTATTATCTCTTGACTTGCATTTTAGCCAATTAGTGCAGTGGCATCCACAACCCACGGGTGTGAGCACAGTTCTATCTATTTGACCCACATGAACTAGCAGTCTCTTGTTGTGAAAAGCTAATAAAAAAGCATGTGATAAGAGGCTGTCTGTAGTGGCTTGGAAACAGGCAGAAATTTAGAGGTTTAAATGTTATAAAGTATATGTGCAAAGATGGGGAATGGGTAGTAAAGGCATTATCTATTTAAACAATAACAATTTTGGTGTTGACTGTCCCTTTAAGAGTATTGAAGCCAAAATAATGACATAGAACAATTTCCATATAAAAGTGTAGTTCTCATAAACCTTGTGTTACTGCTAAGCTTTATGGGAAGAACTGAAAAAAAAAAAAAGATAAAAGTTAACTTTTACATAATCAAAAAAGAGAAAGGGGTAAAAGGAAAGTAGAATATAATTTATTGTGTCACCCACCAAGATTTTCCAAAAACTATACTTTTACAAGCTGTTGTATTTCAATACATTTTACTTTTTATCATATACATAAGCCCATTTTCAGTTCAAAACACGTTGCACTTTTTTCCTACTCTTTATTTCTTTTTTGAATGGTAGAGATTTTCACAAGCGGCACCACCAACTGACACAGAAGTATCCTATTATTGACCAGAATTACTGGTAAGTGCCACCATGGGTGAAATACTTTTTTCCTTCTACTCCTTTTTCTCTTTTGATTAAGTGCTGCTTTATTTTGTTTGTAGCTTTCAGTTGTAGAAAAAGTTTGTTTTTTTCACCATATAGTGATATCTCTTTTTTGGGGTACATTTAATAGTGTGTAGCTCTTTAGTCATTTTAAAAAATAATAATACAATTAATTAACACTTTTATCTTTTGAAAATAATAATTTTAAGACACACTTAAACCTTAACATAAATAAAGTTCTAGATATTCTTGACACTCGTTATCTGTATTATATTATGAAGTTTTCATCAGTTAATTAATAATGTATATAACCTATGTTTTTGTGCAAATATTTTTAAAATTTCCCTCAAAGCCTGTAGCCATGAAAATTCACTTTTGGGGGCCGAATTATCAAGCTCTGAATGGAGCTTGATGCCCCTGTTTTCACACGAGCCTTCAGGCTCGCCGGAAACAGCATTTATGAAGCAGCGGTCTAAAGACCGTCGCTCTATAACTTGTCCGCCTGCTCTGAGGGTGCGGACATGAATCCGCCCGATCCTATACGATGGGGCTGATTGACACCCCCTGCTAGCGATTGGCCGCGAATCTGCAGGGGGCGGCATTGCACAAGCAGCTCACCAGAACTGCTTGTGCAATGATAAATGCCAACAGAGTATGCTGTCGGCATTTAGCGATATGTGGCGGACATGATACGCTACATCGTATCATGTCCGCTCGCACTTTCATAAATAGGCCCCTATAAGTTACCCTCTGTATGAATTTAACTCAAAAAGCCACACCAATTAGCTTTAATATTCTTGTATAAGAAAGTTAGTTGGCAACTAAAATAAGTCTGGGTATTATTGTACAAAATTAAGACACATGAAATCAAGTTTACCATTCACTTGTTAGAAAAGACTATTTGAAATACAGTAAACAATGAATCAAAAAATGAAAATATTGCAGTTAGAGTAATTTAATAAGCAGAATTCCCCAGTGATCATTACTGCTACCTTTTTTCTAATATATTTAGAAGTCTGATAGAGAACAGCATTTCCATGTTTGCTGCTGATATTTTATGTAATTAAGTCAGGCAATTAAAACTAATCACGGTATATTCATTTTGCATATAAAATAAAAGATTGTGCAAGTAAATGGTAGACAAAGTTTAATATACATAAATATAAATGCATTCATATTGGGAAGCAATAATAAGCATACTTACTACTTTTTAAATTTAGACTAAATAAGTAACATTCAGAACTGCATGCAAGGCTAATTGGATTTTATCATGTATAAAAAGGTAAAAAATATGTGTGGGAGGACAGCCTTATTCTACAACGTTCTACACCTACTGAGTATTAAGCACATAACAGTGAAGGGAGTAAAATAGAGGGAAATGAATGGTTAAAGTGAGGTTAATTCTCTAGACCCAGTGCCCTTATATAACATAAGCTCATGACCATATTCCTTTGTTAAATCTGATGTACCAATTTTGAGGTACATCATAGTCAGGGGACATACACACGTAACAGACTAATTCCACCTTTATTAAATAGACGTTTTATACTTATGAAATCAAACAATTGCATTAGCTGCAATAAGCACAGAACAGACAGAGCACAAAGAACACCATCAAAGTGTAGTATCAGAGTAAAAAGGAAGCATGTGATCACATATGTTGCGTAAGTTTCAGCACAACTGCTGAAACCAAGGTCGCCTGTAAGTTCACCTCACACATCAGGTAAATCACATAACACATGCTGCCATATGATATACTGGAGTAAGTGGGGCAAACTTGCGATACTTAGAAATGTGCGCAACAACACATTTCTGGCGTCACCAGTAATTTACACCAGTATATTGCAAATGTTATTTAATAATAAAGAGTAGGACTGTTTATTTGCTGATTTCACAAGTAAAATTGAAATTGAAACGCCATTCAAAACCCCTCTATAAACCCATGCGTAACCGCCATATTTGACATGTATTTATAATGTTCATTGAGCTACAACACAGGGCCCAGGAGCGGAGGTTTAGAGAGTGAGAGAAAGAGAGAGAGAGAGAAGCAAACACAGTTAGTTACGGCTAGATTACGAGTTTTTGTAGGTAATGGTGTGCGTTGCTAACGAGCCTTTTTTTCTTAACGCTCACTTAAGACAACGCTGGTATTACAAGTTTTCTTCAAGTTAGCCTCAGAAAAGTGAGCATTGAGCAAAATTTAGCTCCACATCTCACCTCAATACCAGCGTTGCTTACGGTAGCGGTAAGCTGGCTGAACGTGCTCGTGCACGATTTCCCCATAGGAAACAATGGGGCTGAGCTGGCTGGAAAAAAACCTAACACCCTGCAAAAAAGCAGCGTTCAGCTCCTAACGCAGCCCCATTGTTTCCTATGGGGAAAGAAAATTTATGTCTACACCTAACACCCTAAGATGAACCCCGAGTCTAAACACCCATAATCTTACACTTATTAACCCCTAATCTGCTGACCCCAACATCGTCGCCACCTGCATTTTATTATTAACCCCTAATCTGCCGCTCCGGACACTGCCACCACCTACATTATCCCTATGAACCCCTAATCTGTCGTCCCCAACATCGCCGACACCTACATTATATGTATTAACCCCTAATCTGCCCCCCAACATCGCAGCAACTATATTAAATTTATTAACCCCTAAATCTAAGTCTAAACCTTACCTAACCCTAACACCCCCTAACTTAAATATAATTTAAATACATCTAAATAAATTTACCATAATTAAATAAATTATTCCTATTTAAAACTAAATGCTTACCTATAAAATAAGCCCTAAGCTAGCTACAATATAACTAATAGTTACATTGTAGCCATCTTAGGGTTTATTTTTATTTTACAGGCAAGTTTGTATTTATTTTAGCTAGGTATAATAGTTATTAAATAGTTATTAACTATTTAATAGCTACCTAGTTAAAATAAGTACAAATTTACCTGTAAAATAAACCCTAACCTAAATTACAATTACACCTAACACTACACTATCATTTAATTAATTACCTAAACTACCTACAATTAATTACAATTAAATTAAGTTAACTAATGTACGAAAAATAAAACCACTAAATTACAGAAAATAAAAAAGAAATTACAAATCAAATTTTTAAACTAATTACACCTAATCTAATATCCCTAATAAAATAAAAAAGCCCCCCAAAATAAAAAAATTCCCTACCCTATACTAAATTATAAATAGCCCTTAAAAGGGCTTTTTGCGGGGCATTGCCCCAAAGTAATCAGTTCTTTTACCTGTAAAAAAAAGTACAATACCCCCCCCCCCAACATTAAAACCCAAAACCCACACACCCAACCCTACTCTAAAACCCACCCAATCCCCCCTTAATAAAACCTAAGACTACCCCCTTGAAGATCACCCTACCTTGAGCCGTCTTCACCCAGCCGGGCACAAGTGGACCTCCAGACCGGCAGAAGTCTTCATCCGATCCGGCCAGAAAAGGACATCCAGATGAGCAGAAGGCTTCATCCAGGTGGCATATTCTATCTTCTTCCATCCGAAGCGGAGCGTGTCCATCTTGAAGACATACGACGCGGAGCATCCTCTTCCATCCGACGGTAACTGAGGAATGAAGGTTCCTTTAAGTGACGTCATCCAAGATGGCATCCCTTGAATTCCAATTGGCTGATAGAATCCTATCAGCCTTTGGAATTAAGGTAGGAAAAATCCTATTGCATCAGCCAATAGGATTTTTTCACCTTTAATTCCGATTGGCTGATATAATTCTATCAGCTCATCAGAATTCAAGGGACGCCATCTTGGATGACGTCACTTAAAGGAACCTTCATTCGAGAAGAGCCATCGTCAGAAGAGGATGCTCCGCGCCGGATGTCTGGAAGATGGAGCCGCTCCGCGCCGTATGGATGAAGATAGAAGATGCCGTCTGGATGAAGACTTCTGTCCACCTGGAGGACCACTTCTTGCTGCTTGGATAAAGACTTCTCCCAGCTTCGTTGAGGACTTCTTGCCGCTTGGATGAAGACTTCTCCCAGCTTCATTGAGGATGGATGTCCGGTCTTTAAAAACTGTAAGTGGATCTTCGGTGGTTAGTGTTAGTTTTTTTTTAAGGGTTTAATGGGTGGGTTTTATTTTTAGCTTAGGTTTTGGGCAGAAAAAGAGCTAAATGTCCTTTAGGGGAAATGCCCATACAAATGCCCTTTTCAGGGCAATGGGGAGCTTAGGTTTTTTTAGTTGGGATTTTATTTGGGGGGTTCGGTTGTGTGAGTGGTGGGTTTTACTGGTAAAAGAGCTGATTTCTTTTAAGAGCCAGTGGCAGTTTAGTTTAAGCTAGGGTTTTTTATTTTGGGGGGCTTTAGATTAGGTGTAATTAGTTTAAATATGTGATCATTTGTTTTTTATTTTGTGTAATTTAGTGGGGTTTTTTGTAATTTAGTTAATTGTATTGAATAAATGTAATTGATTTAATTGTAGTGTAAGGTTAGGTGCTAGTGTAACTCAGGTTAGGTTTTATTTTACAGGTAAATTTGTATTTATTTTAGCTAGGTAGTTAGTAAATAGTTAATAACTATTTACTAACTAGTCTACCTAGTTAAAATAAATACAAACTTAGCTGTGAAATAAAAATAAAACACAAGATAGCTACAATGTAACTATTAGTTATATTGTAGCTAGCTTAGGGTTTATTTTATAGGTAAGTATTTAGTTTTACAGGGAGTGCAGAATTATTAGGCAAATGAGTATTTTGACCACATCATCCGCTTTATGCATGTTGTCTTACTCCAAGCTGTATAGGCTCGAAAGCCTACTACCAATTAAGCATATTAGGTGATGTGCATCTCTGTAATGAGAAGGGGTGTGGTCTAATGACATCAACACCCTATATCAGGTGTGCATAATTATTAGGCAACTTCCTTTCCTTTGGCAAAATGGGTCAAAAGAAGGACTTGACAGGCTCAGAAAAGTCAAAAATAGTGAGATATCTTGCAGAGGGATGCAGCACTCTTAAAATTGCAAAGCTTCTGAAGCGTGATCATCGAACAATCAAGCGTTTCATTCAAAATAGTCAACAGGGTCGCAAGAAGCGTGTGGAAAAACCAAGGCGCAAAATAACTGCTCATGAACTGAGAAAAGTCAAGTGTGCAGCTGCCAAGATGCCACTTGCCACCAGTTTGGCCATATTTCAGAGCTGCAACATCACTGGAGTGCCCAAAAGCACAAGGTGTGCAATACTCAGAGACATGGCCAAGGTAAGAAAGGCTGAAAGACGACCACCACTGAACAAGACACACAAGCTGAAACATCAAGACTGGGCCAAGAAATATCTCAAGACTGATTTTTCTAAGGTTTTATGGACTGATGAAATGAGAGTGAGTCTTGATGGGCCAGATGGATGGGCCCGTGGCTGGATTGGTAAAGGGCAGAGAGCTCCAGTCCGACTCAGACGCCAGCAAAGTGGAGGTGGAGTACTGGTTTGGGCTGGTATCATCAAAGATGAGCTTGTGGGGCCTTTTCGGGTTGAGGATGGAGTCAAGCTCAACTCCCAGTCCTACTGCCAGTTTCTGGAAGACACCTTCTTCAAGCAGTGGTACAGGAAGAAGTCTGCATCCTTCAAGAAAAACATGATTTTCATGCAGAACAATGCTCCATCACACGCGTCCAAGTACTCCACAGCGTGGCTGGCAAGAAAGGGTATAAAAGAAGAAAATCTAATGACATGGCCTCCTTGTTCACCTGATCTGAACCCCATTGAGAACCTGTGGTCCATCATCAAATGTGAGATTTACAAGGAGGGAAAACAGTACACCTCTCTGAACAGTGTCTGGGAGGCTGTGGTTGCTGCTGCACGCAATGTTGATGGTGAACAATCAAAACACTGACAGAATCCATGGATGGCAGGCTTTTGAGTGTCCTTGCAAAGAAAGGTGGCTATATTGGTCACCGATTTGTTTTTGTTTTTGAATGTCAGAAATGTATATTTGTGAATGTTGAGATGTTATATTGGTTTCACTGGTAAAAATAAATAATTGAAATGGGTATATATTTGTTTTTTGTTAAGTTGCCTAATAATTATGCACAGTAATAGTCACCTGCACACACAGATATCCCCCTAAAATAGCTATAACTAAAAACAAACTAAAAAATACTTCCAAAACTATTCAGCTTTGATATTAATGAGTTTTTTGGGTTCATTGAGAACATGGTTGTTGTTCAATAATAAAATTAATCCTCAAAAATACAACTTGCCTAATAATTCTGCACTCCCTGTAAATAGGAATTAGTTAGGTAATAATAGTAATTTTATTTAGATTTATTTTAATTACATTAAAGTTTGTGGGTGTTAGGGTTAGACTTAGGGGTTAATAACTTTAGCATAGTGGCGGCGACGTTGGGGGCGGAAGATTAGGGGTTAATAAGTGTAGGTAGGTGGCGGCGATGTTAAGGGTGGCAGATTAGGGGTTAAAAAGTGTAATGTAGGTGGCGGCGACATTGGGGGCAGCAGATTAGGGGTTAATAAGTGTATGTAGGTGTCAGCAATGTCGGGGGCAGCAGATTAGTGGTTAATAAGTGTAGGCAGGTGGCGGCAATGTCGGGGTGGAAGATTAGGGGTTAAAAAGTGTAATGTAGGTGGCGGCGATGTCAGGGGCAGCAGATTAGGGGTGTTTAGACTTGAGGTTTATGTTAGGGTGTTAGGTGTAAAAATAACTTTTGTTTCCCCATAGGAATCAATGCTTTACGCTGCAATATTGCCTGCTAACACCTGGTTTTTGCAAATCTGTAATAGCAGCACTGTAGGGAGGAGAATGGTGACAATAGCTTGCAAGTTAGCACCGAGCAGCTCTTACCGCAAAACTCAAAATCTAGCCGAGTGTTATGCGTTTCTGTATAATTATCAGTAAAACTTTGAATTACTCAAAAGAAAGGTAAGCTCCATCCGAAATAGTCAGGACTGTATTATTTACTATCCTGGCTGCATTGTACAGTAAAGCAACAGTAATGGGCCACTGGCTTAGTGTTTGGGGGTTAAAGACAGTACCATTAAAATTGTGGGACATGAGAACACCATCACTGACACAATTGACTAAGTGTACCCTATCTTTCTCAAAACCCTTCTCAGCATTAAAGGGATAGTAAAGTCAAAATTAAATGTCCATAATTCAGATAGGGCATGTAATTTTAAACAACTTCTAATTTACTTTTATCATCAAATTTGGTTTGTTCTCTTGTTACTCTTAGTTGAAAGCTAAACCTAACCCTTTGTGTAAAATTCCACATAGTACCATCATTTATCATCTTGGTTAAATTATTCACAGTAATAAGAAAACCAATATAGGGGTAAACCCATTTTTCCCCATGTGGTACATAACCACAAACCCAACATGAGTAATTTTTCTTCGACACCTTGTATAAGTTTATTGCAGTTGTGACAAAGGTATGTTCCCATGATGACACATGTAACTTACGTGTGTTACGGGTGAAAAAGATGGATAAGGGATCAGTAATATTATCAACTACATATTTACCATTGTGCCGGGGTGCACCAGGACTAAGAAATGAGTTGGGCCTGTGTATCTTGGGTGGCCTGTGCAGGAGCGCACCTGGAATGAAAATCAGGAACAAGTCAATGACACTCAACACAAAGTACATCACTGGCAAGAGGTACCACACTACTTGGGACACAATGGGATCATCAAACAGCCATGCCTTCTTTATCTGGCTTGCATGGATCCATACTGGGGCCTCCTCTGTAAGGACAGCAGTTCTTGTCACAGCAATCACCGTAGTAGGCAGACCAAAAAGAGGATCCAATGACTTGTTCTTGTAAAGTTGTTTCACCAGGACCTTGTCTCCAGGCTTGAATGGATGTGTTGAGATACCTGAGATTTGAGGGAGATTAGAAGAAACATCACCATAGATGCCATTCAATGTTTCAATCAATTTTGTCACATATTCCTCTCTTATAACATTTATATCTCCCTCTTACCACAGGAGCACCTTTTTGTTTACACCATGGGGTCAGGAAAGGTCTGCCCTTCAAAATTTCAAAGGACGAATAACCCGTAGTAGCACTAGGGGTCATTCTGAATTCTGTCAAAACTGCAGGTAAATGTCCAGGCCATTTAGTAAATGTACTATCAGTTCCCTTCCTGAACTTCTCTTTAATGGTTCTGTTCATTCTCTCTACCTGTCCTGAAGTCTGTGGGTGATAGGAAATATGAAACTTCCAATCAATTGATAACATAGTACACACCATTTGAGTAGTCTGTGAGGTGAAAGGAGTTCCCTTATCACTCTTTATCTGTAGCCAAATGAGGAATCATTTCTTTACACAATATTTTTGCTACAGTGCGTGCATTCTCTCTAGTGGTTGCAAATGTCTCAACCCACTTACTGAACTGATCCACAATGACAAAAAGATATTTGTACCCACCCCTGTCAGTTGGCATATGTGTAAAATCAACCTGCAACACCTGCACTGGGCCAACTAGGGGTGGCAAGTGCTCATGTTTACCATGTACAAGGCCTCCAGGATATTTCCTGGTACAAGTTTGTCATTTATTTCTGTGACCAAAACCATGAAACTGATTAATAAACAGTGGTGCAGCTATCTGTGGTATCACTACTCTCCCCTCCTCGTCTGACCATAGGCCGTCAGAACCATTGGTCAACCTGCAGATACCCAAGTCTGTAAGTCAGTTATAGTAGCACCTAATTGAAGGAAATGTAAATCAACATCAGAGGTTAATGCAGGAATCATTACCATGTGTAACTGCTCATGTGTAGTAGTGGTGAGGTAATTTGGGTGTGGTGGGCCATTACGTGCAGCTTCTTTAGCTATGGTATCTGCAAAATCACTACCTAACAGTACATCAGTGGTGTCAGTACTGTGAGGTAACTTACAGCAAATTTGTGAGGTAACAATAGCATCCAAAAGTTCCTGAACAAGTGTTGAATGAAAAATACTCTTACCACCTGCGGCCACAAAACCTCTGTTCTGCCAAATGACACCAAAATCATGCACCACACCATAAGCATACCTCAAATCAGTATAAATGGTCACATCTTTCATTGCGAATGCTCTAGATGCCTGAGCTAGGGCCACTAATTCAGTTCCTTGGGCTGACTCAAAGGGCAAAGAACCTGCGACAATCACAGTGTGGGACAATTGAACCACTGCAAAGCCTGTAAGATAAACATCATCAGCAGGTTTAGAGAATGACACATCTACAAAAACAAATATACAGTAATGGCTGAACAGCATTAGCGGGAAGTACTCAAATTGAGAATCCCCATACTTGAAGCAACACCATCAAAAACAGAACATACACGCATAAGTATAAAAACGGGGACAAATAGGAAACACTTATAATAAGGTCCTATGTAAGCTTCAGCTCACTGTGGAGCCAAAAGGCTAATGCCGCAGCACCTCGTCTCCTTGGCTGTTCTCTTCCCTGTAACAGCCTTCCAGTGTGGGTGTCCCAAAGAACTTCCATGTATGGGGGTAAGTGATCTGGTGCTGGTGATTAGCGTGAGAGCCCAGGTGTAATCCATCTACAAAAACATCCCCCTCCTCTAGTGGAGTTGTCTGCAAACCTAGGCAAGGTGATGGGGCCTAGTTATCAAGCCGTCAACCTCAAATACGCTGGAATTCCGCAGCGTATTTGTGGCAAGGCTGATTCGCCTTAGTTATCAAAGGCTAGATCCCGGCAAAAGTAGAATTTAGTGACGTAAACTTCGATCCGCCAGACTCAGTCCGACACAGATCGATTCTTACGTCACTCCAGATGTTCCGCACACAAGTGCGGCACAATCTGACTACTTTTGCTAGTTATCAAAAAACTAGCAGGTACGCTCGGCACTTTTCCGGCCCAGCGTACCTGGTTTTCAATCCGCCGCCCTGGAGGCGGCGGATCCCATAGGAATCAATGGGAGTTTGACCATAGCGAAAGTTCATGTTCGCTGCTGCCAGACATCCCATTGATTCCTATGGGAGATGTCTGCACCTAACACCCTAACATGTACCCCGAGTCTAAAAACCACTAATCTGCCCCCCTACACCGCCGCAACTAAATAAAGTTATTACCCCCTAAACCGCCACTCCCGGAGCCCACCGCAAGCTATACTAAATATGTTAACCCCTAAACCGCCGCTCCCGGAGCCCACCGCAAGCTACTCTATACATATTAACCCCTAAACCGCCGCTCCCGGAGCCCACCGCAACTATAATAAATGTCTTAACCACTAAACCGCCGCTCCTGGAGCCCACCGCCACCTACATTATACCTAGTAACCCCTATCCTGCCCCCCCTATACCGCCACCCTCTATAATAAAGTTATTAACCCCTATCCTGCTGATCCCGGACTTCGCCGCAAATAAATAAATAGTTTAACCCCTAAACCGCCGCTCCCTGAACCCGCCGCAACCTATATTCAATTTATTAACCCCTAGGATTCTATCAGCCAATCGGAATTAAGGTAGGAAAAATCTGATTGGCTGATGGAATCAGCCAATCAGATTCAAGTTCAATCTGATTGGCTGATCCAATCAGCCAATCAGATTGAGCTCGCATTCCATTGGCTGTTCCGATCAGCCAATAGAATGCGAGCTCAATCTGATTGGCTGATTGTATCAGCCAATCGGATTGAACTTGAATCTGATTGGCTGATTCAATCAGCCAATCAGATTTTTCCTACCTTAATTCCGATTGGCTGATAGAATCCTATCAGCCAATCGGAATTGAAGGGACGCCATCTTGGATGACGTCCCTTAAAGGAGCCTTCATTCGTCGGTAGTCCGTCGGTAAAGAAGGATGTTCCGCGTCGGCGGGATGAAGATTCAAGACCCGGCTTGGAAGATGACATCGCCCGGATAGAAGACTTCTTCAGCCCCTCTTGGAAGATGACATTGCCCGGATCGAAGACTTCTTCAGCGCCGCTTGGAGGATCACTTCATCGGATGGAAGATTTCTTCAGTGCCCCTTGGATGATCACTTCTTCCACTCTGGATGTCCACTTCGGTTCCATCGCTGCTCGCCTGAGTGAAGACGACTCAAGGTAGGATGATCTTCAGGGGATTAGTGTTAGGTTATTTTAAGGGGGGTTTGGGTTAGATTAGGGGTATGTGGGTGGTGGTTTTTAATGTTGGGGGGGGGTTGTATTTTTCTTTTACAGGCAAAAGAGCTGAATTCTTTGGGGCATGCCCCACAAAAGGTCCTTTTAAGGGCTGGTAAGGTAAAAGAGCTTTGAACTTTTTTAATTTAGAATAGGGTAGGGCATTTTTTTATTTTGGGGGAAGTTGTTATTTTATTAGGGGGCTTAGATTAGGTGTAAATAGCTTAAAATTGTTGTAATATTTTTAAAATGTTTGTAACTTATTTTTTTTATTTTTTGTACTTTAGTTAGTTTATTTAATTGTATTAAATTGTAGTTATTTGTAGGTAATTTATTTAATTAATTTAATGATAATGTAGTGTTAGGTTTAATTGTAACTTAGGTTAGGATTTATTTTACAGGTAATTTTGTATTTCTTTTAGCTAGGTAGTTATTAAATAGTTAATAACTATTTAATAACTATTCTAACTAGCTAAATTAAATACAAAGTTACCTGTAAAATAAATATAAATCCTAAGATAGCTAAAATGTAATTATTAATTATATTGTAGCTATCTTAGGGTTTATTTTACAGGTAAGTATTTAGTTTTAAACAGGAATAATTTATTAAAGTATAGTGTAGTGATAAGTGTAATTGTAACTTAGGTTAGTTTTTATTTTACGGGTAAATTTCTCTTTATTTTAGCTAGGTAAGCTATTAAATAGTTAATAACTATTTAATAGCTATTGTACCTAGTTAAAATAAATT
Source organism: Bombina bombina (assembly GCF_027579735.1). NCBI lineage: Eukaryota > Metazoa > Chordata > Amphibia > Anura > Bombinatoridae > Bombina > Bombina bombina. The sequence continues at coordinate 656,685,577 of NC_069504.1, forward strand.
GAAAGTTACCTGTAAAATAAAAATAAATCCTAAGCTACAATATAATTATTATTTATATTGTAGCTATATTAGGGATTATTTTACAGGTAAGTATTTAGTTTTAAATAGGATTAACTTAGTTAATAAGAGAAATATTATTTAGATTTATTTAATTAATATTTAAGTTAGGGGGGTGTTAGGGTTAGTGTTAGACTTAGGTTTAGGGGTTAATAATTTTATTACAGTGGCGGCGGTGTAGTGGGGGGCAGGATAGGGGTTAATAAATTTATTATAGGTGGCGACGTTGTAGGGGGGGCAGGATAGGGGTTAATAAATTTATTATAGGTGGCGACGGTGTAGGGGGGGCAGGATAGGGGTTAATAAATTTATTATAGGTGGCGACGGTGTAGGGGGGGCAGGATAGGGGTTAATAAATTTAATATAGGTTGCGTCGGGTTCAGGGAGCGGCGGTTTAGGGGTTAAACTATTTATTTGCGGCGAGGTGCGGGATCAGCAGGATAGGGGTTAATAACTTTATTATAGAGGGCGACGGTATAGGGGGGGCACGATAGGGGTAATTAGGTATAATGTAGATGGCAGCGGTGTCCGGGAGCGGCGGTTTAGGGGTTAATACATTTATCAGAGTTGCGGCAGGGTCTAGGAGCGGCGGTTTAGGGGTTAATACATTTATCAGAGTTGCGGCAGGGTCTAGGAGCGGCTGTTTAGGGGTTAGTAACTTTATTTAGTTGCGGGGGGCTCCGGGGGCGCCGGTATAGGGGGTAGAACAGTATAGTATAGTGTGAGTGCTTAGTGACAGGCTAGCAATAAAGCTGGGAAAAAGCCGAAGAGCAGCGAGATCGGATGAGTGATAACTCTCACAGTCTGCTGCTCATCGCCCCGCGGCTTTTTGACAGCTTTATTTGATAATTTAGGCGATTTTTTTCAGGTCCGCGGCGGCGATGTGAGGCGAGCTTAGGCGGGCGTATTGGGCCGGCGAAGGCAGGAAAGTTGACACGTTGATAACTACCCCCCGATGTCTCTATATGTATGTAGCAGATCATGTCTGCCCGACATCGATAAATGCCGACAGCGTATATAAAATGCAATGACACCCCCTGCAGATTTGCGGCCAGTCAGCCGCTAGCAGGGGGTGTCAATCATCCCGATCGTATCCAATCGGGATGATTGCTGTCCGCAGCCTCAGAGGTGGAGGACAAGTTAAGAAGCAGCGGTCTTAAGACCGCTGCTTCTTAACTTATGTTTCCAGCAAGTCTGAAGGCTCCCGCGGAAACAGCTGCATTTGCAGCTACATAAATCGACCCCTAAGAGTTGTTTGGATTAAAACTAGCAGGAACATATGTCTGTACATAACTGATATGATTATCATTAGCTGTTAGGGGTACTTTCCATAAATCTATTTGTAGAGATGGACACTCTGGCAAGGAAAAGTTGGCTTACTAGGAACATACACATTTTCTAGAAAACAAAAAAACGTAAAAGGAGTAGTAAAAATATAATCATTAATAGCAATTTTCTAGCAAAACATGTGATCAAGGACTCATAAATGGTATTTCTCTTTACAGGTGTAAATATTTCAGGCTAAGGAAGATAGCAGATGAAATGTTAATGGAGGAGGGTTCGTTACACAGTTCTGATTATTCATCAAGTGATCTAAAAAGTGACTGGTCAGAATCCGAAAGTTCTGAAGAGCTTTCATCTCCAAGTGAAAAATCTAATACCCCTTCTTTTTCTGAATCTGAAATTGAAGAATCTCAGTAAGAACTTTAGAGGGAAGCATTGAAATAGATTCTTCATCAGTAATAGGCATCTTCCATAAATGTCAGCATTTATTATTATAAATCATCTTTTTAATAAAATAAACAGATATATGCACTTAATGTACTGTTTCAGTACAATAATGTTTTTACTGATGAGCCATATCACATGCCTGTGCTGAATTTTTTTATATTACTGGTGTTAATCTCTTATTGGCTGGTCCTTAGCGGCTACAAAGTACCTGAGAAAGATTACACTTTGTGGCTATTTACAAATTTTCTGGATTTTCATTCTGTGCTTACCAGCATTATGGTAACTGAGCGCTATTGAACATTATTTCTCTTTAGCTCACACTAAAGCTATTATCACCAAACAGAATGCAGAAGGTAAGGTTTGAAGAATTACACCAACTTCTGCTGTGTACATAAGGGTGGAATGCTCTCTGCAAATAGATTTATAAAATGTGAAAGATTTTTGTAAAAGACATTAAATCCATAAAATATAATATATAATTAGCAATGATTCTCACTTTAAATCAATGAAATCATAAAATATTATCTATTAAAATAAGAAAGAATTTATACTTCCTTTGTCTGTCTATCGATCTATTAGATATTGCTTACATCCTTAAAGCGCAACATGTCTATTTCCGCCTCTCCTCTCAAATGATGAGACTACAGCAGCACCAAGAGCATATTCCTCAGAGACTTTGAGTTGCGACCAGTGTGTTATCAGTGACAAAATTGCATGCTGTGCACCAGGGGCACTCAGTGAGTCAGAACCACATACAATACACAGCATCCTTAGACTCTCTCTCTCTCTTTCCATATGTATGTATGTGTTCATAAGTGTATATATATGCCTGTAAATACATACATATATATACACACATATAAATACAAATACATGTGTACACATAGCCCTGCGCATGCTTTTTTCACACCTGAGAGCCCATATTTTTGAGCTCTTATAAAAAATTTTATTAGATAATGTTATTATGAGTGTAACTTTTTATTCAAGCGTAACTCGACGGGCATTAAATTCAATTACGCTCAAGCGAACCTTACAGAGCTTACTGCAGGATCAATCATGTCATTAACAGACCAGTCTCCAGATAGGACAAGTGCTGAATGAGGAGAAACTTACCTCTTTCATTTTTTTGTACCACCCCCAAAGGAGAGACTTTCAACCCAGGAAGGGGGCACTCCCTAAGGGACTGGCAATGCAACCTAGAGCTATCTATTTTGCCAGCTTCTCCCTAACAACTGCAGGGAACTGATAGGCTGACTTAAGATTCCGGTGGCTATCAGACCCACACACCGGGCCCTGCACCGGGATCCTAAATCCCTCACCAATACCCAGCAAAAGAAAATCATCAGCTTCCTTGTCAGGATAAGACGCTAACCACAGCCTAAGTGCATCCAGCTTCAGCAGGGTTGGAGCTCTTGTTACCAGCCATCCCATCTCCAGCTCCTTTGCCAGGGCTGCCAACCTATCTACACTGGCACTCGAGTCCAGGGTACGGTCCTCCACAGTACAGGAGGACAGTTAGCACCTCTGTTGCATTAGCGATCATTAAACTTCCAACATTCTTGCCCTTTCTGTCTGCCACATACTGGAGATTCCTTGCACCCCCAGCCGCAAAGCCTGAGCAGAGAGGGTGGAAACATATGGTCTCAAATGTCAAAACTGGGTTGCTAGCCATCTAGTGATGAAACTAACTATCATAGGTCCGCCACACTCCGTCCGCATAATGGAAGCGAATGTAATCTATGTGTATGCTGTCCATACATTTGAGCACCTCAAGGGATTGATCTGGCCTATGTCCCCCCCAAAAAATATGCAAAAGCAGCACTGCCACTCCTCATAGGAGTCAGGCTGCTTGACATTCTTCGGCTCTGTCCCATTTTCACTCGTCTTCTTATCCCTATAGTCCTCAACTTAGCTGACGAACCTTCCCTCCTTAATTTTATTCACCGTCTCCGCCTTCAGATGAGCATGAAGTGAGTGCACTAAGCAAGGATAAGAAACCCCTTGCACCACCACTATACACACTGTTAACACCAGCCCCACCCTCACCTGAAGTAAAGACCCTGATGCCTCACCTGGTAGTAGTAAGCTAGCAGGCTTGGGCTCTAGCCTAAGAGGAGTACTAGATGTGCCGGGAGGTTCCATAGGAACAGCCGCCCTTCCCAACACAGATTCCACTCTCTTGAGCATGCAATACATCCTACATTGACCTTTGCTTCTCCCCTCTGAATATGACTCACTGCTAGAGCCCTATAAGTGTTCATGTCAGAAGGTGCAAACTGCTTACCAGTTCCTGTTGGTTCTAGCAAAGACTGCCCAGACAAGGCGTCCGCATCTGATAATCCCCCAGCGGACGCCACTGCAGATCTGATGGCTGCTGGCTTCCTGGAAGTGGAAGGTGCAGCATTATCCAGCATTATAAAAAGGAAATGGGAGTACCCAAGGCACCCATGCAAAGACCAAGGCCTGCTGCCTCACTACTGGCAGATCCCCTGCCAGAGCCGTCATTCGCACTCAGAACCATGCTTGGAACAGACAAGCCTCCCTGAAAAATCCTATTTCCACAATCATGCCTTTGAATATCAGCCACAGTCAAAGATGCCAAGGCACTTGCTGCCCCACTATTTACACTCAGTTGAACCATACACTTGACCACCAAATATATTGCTCTGCTGCAACACATCCTGCACAGAAAACTTACCAACAAGGCCTGATATACTCATACACCCAACCTGCTCAGAAGAATTATGGGCCTGCTTCCTATCGCTCTGCCTGAGTGCATGTGTCGAATCCTTAATCACCCGGCTTGCACTCGCAACACCACGGAGCCTGGGTACTCGCAACTTACCTGCTCCTGATGCCACTGGACTCACACTGAAGGCTCTTGAGGACCATGCTGCTTGCCATCCTCGTGCCACTGTAACCCAATGAAACTTGTGACAGGGAATTGAAACTCACAATGCACAGCAACTGGAAGAAGAAATACTCACTGCCATGACAAAGGGACTGCCACGAGGAACCTCCGGTAGAAGGCCCGCCACACTAGCCGAAGAGCCCCCCGGCACAGCAGGAACCCTTACTAGATTAAGATTTCTGCAACATTGTATAACAAAGCCACAAATAATGTTGCAAAACACTGCTGCCATAGAGTACTAAAGACACGTGCACACTCCTGAGCTCTTATCAGCTTACCTAGTTTTACTCTTCAATAAAAGATACCAAAGGAACAAAGCAAATTTTATAACAGAAGTAAATTGGAAAGTTGTTTAAAATTGCATGCTCTACCCAAATCGTGAAAGTTTAATTTTTACTTTACTGTCCCTTTAATATAGTGTATACTGCTTTTAGTCAAGGTAATTTCTCGGATATTTATAACAGATTGTTAAAAACAGCTGTTATACAAAATAAGACATTTATGATGTTAAAGGGACACTGAACCCAATTTTTTTATTTTGTGATTCAGATAGAGCATGCACTTTTAAGCAACTTTCTAATTTACTCCTATTAACAATTTTTCTTCTTTCTCTTGCTATCTTTATTTGAAATAAAAGCCATCTAAGCTTTTTTTGGGTTAAGACTCTGGACAGCACTTTTTGATTGGTGGATGGATTTTTTTCCACCAATCAGCAAGGACAACCCAGGTTTTTCACCAAAATGGGCCGGCATCTAAACTTAGATTCTTGCATTTCAAATAAAGATACCAAGAGAATAAAGAAAATTTGATAATAGGAGTAATTTAGAAAGTTGCTTAAAAATTCATGCTCTATCTGAATCACAAAAGAAAAATTTTGGGTTCAGTGTCCCTTTAAGATGGAACTGTTCAGATGAAAGTAATGTTGAATGGAAGCTCTTAGTGAGCTCGTGGAACAAAATTCTGAAGGTTACACCTATAGAATCTCTTAGAGAACATTTAAAAATTCTATATCAGATATATATTAACCCGCTATTTGTATCATATTTTAGCTCAGACTCATGTAAGATTGCATGTCCCAAATGTAGATTTCTTCGTGCTGACATTTTCCACTGTCTCTGGTATTGCCTGATAATACAGAAACTTTGGGAAAAAAACTAGCTATTGGTTATCAGTCCTAAAGAAAACAAAATAACTGTATAACAGACAAACGCCTAGATTACGAGTTTTGTCGGTAAGGCTGTGCAGTGCTAACGAGCAGTTTTTCCTTACCGCTCACCTACAGTAACGCTGGTATTACGGGTCTTTAGAAACCCATCGTTAGCCGCAAAAAAGTGAGCGTAGAGCAAAATTTAGCTCCACATCTCACCTCAATACCAGCACTGCTTACGTTAGCGGTAAGCTGGTAAAACGTGCTTGTGCACGATTTCCCCATAGGAATCAATGGGGGAGAGCCGACTGAAAAAAAACCTAACACCTGCAAAAAAGCAGCGTTAAGCTCTTAACGCAGCCCCATTGATTCCTATGGGGAAATACTTTTTATATTTACACCTAACACCCTAACATGAACCCTGAGTCTAAACACCCCTAATCTTACTAACCCCTAATCTGCTGCCCCTGACATCGCCGACACCAGCATTATATTATTAACCCCTAATCTGCTGCTCCGGACACCGCCGCAACCTACATTATACTTATCAACCCCATATCTGCTGCCCCCAACATCGCCGACACCTACATTATATTTATTAACCCCAACGTCGCCGCCACTATACTAAAGTTATTAACCCCTAAATCTAAGTCTAACCCTAACCCCCCCTAACTTAAATATAATTTAAATAAATATAAATAAATATTACTATCATTAACTAAATTATTCCTATTTAAAACAAAATACTTACCTATAAAATAAACCCTAAGATAGTTACAATATAGTTAATAGTTACATTGTAGCTATCTTAGTGTTTACTTTTATTTTACAGGCAACTTTGTATTTATTTTAACTAGGTACAATAGTTATTAAATAGTTATTAACTATTTAATAGCTACCTAGCTAACATAAATACAAATTTACCTGTAAAATAAATCCTAACCTAAGTTACAATTACACCTAACACTACACCTAATCTAATCCCCCTAATAAAATAAAAAAGCCCCCCAAAATAATAAAAATCCCTACCCTATACTAAAGTACAAATAGCCCTTAAAAGGGCCTTTTGCGGGGCATTGCCCCAAAGTAATCAGCTCTATTACCTGTAAAAAAAATACAATACCCCCCAACATTAAAACCCACCACCCACACACCCAACCCAAATCTAAAACCCACCCAATACCCCCTTAATAAAACCTAACACTAACCCCTTGAAGATCACCCTACCTTGAGAAGTCTTCACCCAGCCGGGCCGAAGTCCTCAACGAAGCGGGGCGAAGTGGTCCTCCAGATGGGCAGAAGTCTTCATCGAAGCTGGCCAGAAGTCCTCCAGATGGGCAGAAGTCTTCATCCAGGCAGCATCTTCTATCTTCATCCATCCGGCACGGAGCGGGTCAATCTTCAAGACATCCGTCGCAGAGCATCCTCTTCAAACGAAGTTCAACTAAAGAATAAAGGTTCCTTTAAATGACATCATCCAAGATGGTGTCCCTTGAATTCCGATTGGCTGATAGAATTCTATCAGCCAATCGGAATTAAGGTAGGAAAAAACAGAATTTATGCTTACCTGATCAATTTCTTTCTCTTGTGATGTATCGAGTCCACGGATTCATCCTTTACTTGTGGGATATTCTCCTTCCTAACAGGAAGTGGCAAAGAGAGCACCCACAGCAGAGCTGTCTATATAGCTCCTCCCTTAGCTCTGTCCCCCCAGTCATTCGACCGAAGGCTAGGAAGAAAAAGGAGAAACTATAGGGTGCAGAGGTGACTGAAGTGTTTCAAATAAAAATATACTACCTGTCTTAAACAGACAGGGCGGGCCGTGGATGGACTCGATACATCACAAGAGAAAGAAATTTATCAGGTAAGCATAAATTCTGTTTTCTCTTGTAAGATGTATCGAGTCCACGGATTCATCCTTTACTTGTGGGATACCAATACCAAAGCTTTAGGACACGGATGAAAGGAGGGACAAGACAGGTACCCTAAACGGAAGGCACCACTGCTTGTAGAACTTTTCTCCCAAAAATAGCCTCTGAAGAAGCAAAAGTATCGAATTTGTAAAATTTGGAAAAAGTATGAAGCGAAGACCAAGTCGCCGCCTTACAAATCTGTTCAACAGAAGCCTCATTTTTAAAAGCCCATGTGGAAGCCACTGCTCTAGTAGAATGAGCAGTAATTCTTTCAGGAGTCTGCTGTCCAGCAGTCTCATAAGCCAAACGGATGATGCTTTTCAGCCAAAAGGAAAGAGAGGTAGCCATAGCCTTTTGACCTCTCTGTTTACTGGAATAAACAACAAACAATGAAGATGTTTGACGGAAATCTTTGGTTGCTTGCAAGTAGAATTTTAAAGCACGAACCACATCAAGATTGTGCAACACACGTTCCTTCTTTGAAGAAGGATTAGGACACAGTGAAGGAACAACAATTTCCTGATTGATATTCCTATTAGAAACAACCTTAGGAAGGAATCCAGGTTTGGTACGTAAAACCACCTTATCTGCATGGAAAACAAGATAAGGTGAGTCACACTGTAAAGCAGATAACTCAGAAACTCTTTGAGCCGAAGAGATAGCTACTAAAAACAGAACTTTCCAAGATAGAAGCTTAATATCTATGGAATGCATAGGTTCAAACAGAACCCCTTGAAGAACTTTAAGAACTAAGTTTAAGCTCCATGGTGGAGCAACAGGTTTAAATACAGGCTTGATTCTGACTAAAGCCTGGCTAAACGCTTGAACGTCTGGAACATCTGTCAGACGCTTGTGTAAAAGAATAGACAATGCAGAAATCTGTCCTTTTAAGGAACTAGCTGATAATCCCTTCTCCAAACCTTCTTGGAGAAAGGACAATATTCTAGGAATCCTAATCTTACTCCATGAGTAACCCTTGGATTCACACCAATAAAAATATTTGCGCCAAATCTTATGATAGATCTTCCTGGTGACAGGCTTTCTAGCTTGAATCAGGGTATCAATGACCGACTCAGAGAAACCACGGTTTGATAGAATTAGGCGTTCAATCTCCAAGCAGTCAGACGCAGAGAAATTAGATTTGGATGCGTGAATGCAGCTTGGATTAGAAGGTCCTGCCTCAATGACAGAGTCCACGGTGGAACCGATGACATGTCCAGTAGGTCTGCATACCAAGTCCTGCGTGGCCACGCAGGTGCTATCAGAAGCACCTAAGCTCTCTCCTGCTTGATTCTGGCAACCAGACGTGGGAGGAGAGGAAACGGTGGAAATACATAGGCCAGATTGAAGGACCAGGGCACTGCTAGAGCATCTATCAGTAATGCCTGGGGATCCCGGGACCTGGACCCGTAACGAGGAAGTTTGGCATTCTGACGGGACACCATCAGATCCAGTTCTGGTGTGCCCCATAGCTGAGTCAGCTGGGCAAATACCTCCGGATGGAGTTCCCACTCTCCCGGATGAAAAGTCTGATGACTTAGGAAATCCGCCTCCCAGTTCTCTACCCCTGGGATATGGATTGCTGAGAGATGGCAAGAGTGATCCTCCGCCCATCGGATTATTTTGGTTACCTCCATCATCGCTAGAGAACTCCGTGTTCCTCCTTGATGATTGATATAAGCTACAGTCGTGATGTTGTCCGACTAAAATCTGATGAATTTGGCCGCAGCTAGCTGAGGCCACACCTGAAGCACATTGAATATCGCTCTCAGTTCTAGAATGTTTATCGGGAGGAGAGTTTCTTCCCGAGACCATAAGTCTTGTGCTTTCAGGGAGTTCCAGACTGCACCCCAGCCTAGCAGGCTGGCATCTGTCGTTACAATGAGCCACTCTGGCCTGCGGAAACACATTCCCTGAGACAGGTGGTCCTGAGACAACCACCAGAGAAGTGAGTCTCTGGTCTCCTGGTCCAGATGCAGTTGAGGAGATAAATCTGCATAATCTCCATTCCACTGTTTGAGCATGCATAGTTGCAGTGGTCTGAGGTGTAGGCGGGCAAAAGGAACTATGTCCATTGCCGCTACCATGAGACTGATTACCTCTATACACTTAGCCACTGATGGTTGAGGAATGGAATGAAGAGCTCGGCAAGTGGTTAAGAGTTTTGATTTTCTGACCTCCGTCAGAAATATTTTCATTTCTACCGAGTCTATCAGAGTCCCTAGGAAGGAAACTCTTGTGAGAGGGAAGAGAGAACTCTTTTTTTATGTTCACCTTCCACCCGTGAGATCTCAGAAAAGCCAACATGATGTCCGTGTGAGACTTGACTAGCTGGAAAGTCGACGCCTGAATTAAGATGTCGTCTAGATAAGGCGCCACTGCTATGCCCCGCGGTCTTACAACCACCAAAAGTGACCCTAGCACCTTTGTGAAAATTCTGGGAGCCGTGGCCAACCCGAAGGGAAGGGCCACAAACTGGTAATGCCTGTCCAGAAAGGCGAATCTGAGGAATTGATGTTGATCTCTGTGAATAGGGATGTGTAGATACGCATCCTTTAAGTCCACGGTAGTCATACATTGACCCTCCTGGATCAGAGGTAGAATAGTCTGAATAGTCTCCATCTTGAATGATGGTTCTCTGAGGAACTTGTTTAGAATTTTGAGATCCAAGATTGGTCTGAAAGTTCCCTCTTTTTTGGGAACCACAAACAGGTTTGAGTAAAACCCTAGCCCTTGTTCCGCTTGTGGAACTGGGCGGATCACTCCCATGGTATGTAGGTCTTCTACACAGCGTAAGAACGCCTCTCTCTTTGTCTGGTTTGCAGACAATTGAGAAGTGTGAAACCTCCCCCTTGGGGGAGAGTCTTTGAAGTCCAGAAGATATCCCTGGGGCACAATTTCTAAAGCCCAGGAATCGTGGACATCTCTTGCCCAAGCCTGAGCGAAGAGAGAGAGTCTGCCCCCTACTAGATCCGGTCCCGGATCGGGGGCTACCCCTTCATGCTGTCTTAGAGGCAGCTGCAGGCCTGTTTGCCTTTGTTCCAAGCCTGGTTAGGTCTCCAGACTGACTTGGATTGGGCAAAATTCCCCTCTTGCTTTGCAGCAGGGGAAGCTGAAGCGGGACCACCCTTGAAATTCTGAAAGGAACGAAAATTATTTTGTTTGGTCCTCAATTTATTTGTTTTATCCTGAGGGAGAGCATGGCCTTTCCCTCCAGTGATGTCTGAAATAATCTCTTTCAGTTCAGGCCCGAATAGGGTCTTTCCTTTGAAAGGGATGTTCAAAAGTTTAGATTTTGATGATACATCAGCAGACCAGGACTTAAGCCATAACGCCCTGCGCGCTAAAATGGCAAAACCTGAATTCTTTGCCGCTAACATAGCCAGTTGGAAAGCGGCATCTGTAATGAAAGAATTAGCCAACTTAAGAGCCTTAATTCTATACATAATTTCCTCTAATGGAGTCTCCATCTGAAGAGCCTCTTCTAGAGCCTCGAACCAGAAAGCAGCTGCAGTAGTTACAGGAACAATGCACGCAATAGGTTGGAGAAGAAAACCTTGATGAACAAAAATTTTCTTCAGGAGACCCTCTAATTTTTTATCCATAGGATCTTTGAAAGCACAACTGTCTTCGATAGGTATAGTTGTACGCTTAGATAGAGTATAAATAGCTCCCTCCACCTTAGGAACCGTCCGCCACGAGTCCCGCATGGTGTCAGATATGGGAAACATTTTCTTAAAAACAGGAGGGGGAGCAAACGGAATACCTGGTTTATCCCACTCCTTAGTAACAATATTCACAATCCTCTTAGGGACTGAAAAACATCAGTGTAAACAGGAACCTCTAAGTATTTGTCCATTTTACACAATTTCTCTGGAACCACTATGGGTTCACAATCATCTAGAGTCACTAATACCTCCCTGAGCAATAAGCGGAGGTGTTCAAGCTTAAATTTAAAGGCCGTCATGTCAGAATCTGTCTGAGGGAGCGTCTTTCCTGAATCAGAAATTTCTCCCTCAGATAACAAATCCCTTACCCCTACTTCAGAACATTGTGAGGGTATATCAGATACGGATACTAAAGCATCAGACTGCTCAGCTTTACTTAACCCAGAGCTGTCACCTTTCCTTGTAAACCAGGCAGTTTAGAGAAAACCTCTGTGAGGGTTTTATTAATAACTGTGGCCATGTCTTGTAAAGTAAATGAATTTGATGCATTAGAGGTACTTGGCGTCACTTGTGTGGGCGTTACTGGTTGTGACACTTGGGGAGAGCTATATGTCAAAAACTCATTTCTTTCTGTCTGAGAATCATCTATTGCTATATTTTTCATTGCTAAAATATACTCTTTATAATTTATAGACATATCAGTGCAAGTGGGACACATTCTAAGAGGGGGTTCCACAATGGCTTCTAAACACATTAAACAAGGATTTTCCTTAGTGTCAGACATGTTAAACAGGCTAGTAATGAAACAAGCAAGCTTGGAAAACACTTTATTCAAAGTAAATAACACTTAGAAAAAACGGTACTGTGCCTTTAAGAGAAAAAAAGATGCACAAACTCTGCAAAACAGTGTAAAAAAGCAGTAAACTCAACAACATTTTTATAGTAGCATCATAAAGCTTTAGTAACTTTGCACAGCTATGCAAATAAACAATTAACCCCTTAATGTAAAAACCGGATTGACAAAACGTCAAAAACCGGTAAAAAACGTTCAGCACCTTGCCACAGCTCTGCTGTGGCGCCTACCTGCCCTTTATGAACGATTTGTGGGGAAAAAAACTTCTTTACAGCCCTCAAACACAGCAGGACCCTCTGGAGAAGCAGCTGGATGTCTCTGAGGAAAAGAAACTGCGCAACTGAGGCGCGAAAATAGGCCCCTCCCACCTTACTCGATGTTATGGGGCCTAAAAGAAACACAACAGAGTGTTTCCTAAACTAGCCATGTGGGTTAATAACCCTTAAACAAGCCACAAAGACCCCTTAAAGTCCCTCAAAAAAACGTTATTGCAATAATAATAAAAAACGTTTTTCCTTACCAGTGTCACCAGTAACTAATGAGCCCTTTGTGCAAGCTGGGATTCTTACTAAGCCTCTGGGGCATATGTATCAAGCTCCATATGGAGCTTGATGCCCCGTGTTTCTGGCGAGTCATCAGACTCGCTAGAAACAGTAGTTATGAAGCAGCGGTCAAAAAGACCGCTGCTCCATAACCTGTCCGCCTGCTCTGAGCAGGCGGACAGACATCGCAACAATACAACCCGATCAAGTACGATCGGGTTGATTGACACCCCCCCTGCTGGCGGCCTATTGGCCGCGAGTCTGCAGGGGCTGCGTTGCTGGTGCAATGATGAATACGACGAGCGTATTGCTCGCCGTATTCAGAGAAGTCTGGCAGACCTGATCCGCACTGGCGGATCAGGTCCGCCAGACTTTCAGAACTAGAGGCCTCTGAATACAGCTTACCCTTTCCTCATGGGGATATTGCCAGCCTTTTCTAGAATTAATTTGATTGAACATACCTCAAAGCAGTTTAGCCTGCAAACTGTTCCCCCAACTGAAGTTTTCCTGTACTCTTCAGTCCTTGTGAAAACAGCAGTGGATTTTAGTTACAAAGTGCTAAAATCATCATCCTCCCTGCAGAAATCTTCATCTCTTTTCTGCCATAGAGTAAATAGTACACACCGGTACCATTTAAAATAACAAACTTTTGCTTGAGAAAATAAAAACTAGCATTTTTGTCACCACACTCACATTACCCTTCCTAGCAGTTAAGCAGGCAAAGAGAATGACTGGGGGGGCGGAGCTAACGGAGGAGCTATATAGACAGCTCTGCTGTGGGTGCTCTCTTTGCCACTTCTTGTTAGGAAGGAGAATATACCACAGGCAAAGGATAAATCCGTGGACTCGATACATCTTACAAGAGAAATCCTATTGGCTGATGCAATCAGGATACTCCGCGTCGGATGTCTTGAAGATGGACCCGCTCTGCGCCGGATGGATGAAGATAGAAGATGCCGCCTGGATGAGGACCTCTGCCCATCTGGAGGACTTCTTCTGGCCCGCTTCGATGAAGACTTCTGCCCGTCTGGAGGACCACTTCGCCCGGGTTCATTGAGGATTTCTGCCCGGCTGGGTGAAGACTTCTCAAGGTAGGGTGATCTTCAAGGGGTTAATGTTAGGTTTTATTAAGGGGGTATTGGGTGGGTTTTAGAGTAGGGTTGGGTGTGTGGGTGGTGGGTTTTAATGTTGGGGGGTAGTGTATTTTTTTTTACAGGTAATAGAGCTGATTACTTTGGGGCAATTCCCTGCAAAAGGCCCTTTTAAGGGCTATTTGTAATTTAGTATAGGGAAGGGATTTTTATTATTTTGAGGGGCATTTTTATTTTATTAGGGGGATTAGATTAGGTGTAATTAGTTTAAAAAACTTGTAATTATTTTATTATTTTCTGTAATTTAGTGTTTGTTATTTTTCATAATTTAGATAATTTTTTTCAATTGTATTTAATTGTAGTTAGTTTAGATAATTAATTTAATTATAGTGTAGTGTTAGGTGTAATTGTAACTTAGGTTATGATTTATTTTACAGGTAAATTTGTATTTATTTTATCTAGGTAGCTATTAAATAGTTAATAACTATTTAATAACTATTGTACCTAGTTAAAATAAATACAAAGTTGCCTGTAAAATAAAAATAAACCCTAACGGCTAGATTTAGAGTTTTGTCGGTAACGACCCGCGTAGCTAACGCTGGCTTTTTTCTGGCCGCACCTTTAAAATAACTCTGGTATTGAGAGTCCACAGAATGGCCGCGTTAGGCTCCAAAAAAGGAGCGTAGAGCATATTTAACGCAACTTCAACTCTCAATACCAGAGTTGCTTACGGACGCGGCCAGCCTCAAAAACGTGCTTGTGCACGATTCCCCCATAGAAAACAATGGGGCTGTTTGAGCTGAAAAAAAACTAACACCTGCAAAAAAGCTGCGTTCAGCTCCTAACGCAGCCCCATTGTTGTCTATGGGGAAACACTTCCTACGTCTGCACCTAACACTCTAACATGTACCCCAAGTCTAAACACCCCTAACCTTACACTTATTAACCCCTAATCTGCCGCCCCGCTATCGCTGACCCCTGCATATTATTATTAACCCCTAATCTGCCGCTCCGTAAACCGCCGCTACTTACATTATCCCTATGTACCCCTAATCTGCTGCCCCTAACACCGCCGACCCCTATATTATATTTATTAACCCCTAATCTGCCCCCCACAACGTCGCCTCCACCTGCCTACACTTATTAACCCCTAATCTGCCGAGTGGACCGCACCGCTATTATAATAAAGTTATTAACCCCTAATCCGCCTCACTAACCCTATAATAAATAGTATTAACCCCTAATCTGCCCTCCCTAACATTGCCGACACCTAACTTCAAACATTAACCCCTAATCTGCCGACTGGAGCTCACCGCTATTCTAATAAATGTATTAACCCCTAAAGCTAAGTCTAACCCTAACACTAACACCCCCCTAAGTTAAATATAATTTAAATCTAACGAAATTAATTAACTCTTATAAAATAAATTATTCCTATTTAAAGCTAACTACTTACCTGTAAAATAAATCCTAATATAGCTACAATATAAATTATAATTATATTACAGGGAGTGCAGAATTATTAGGCAAATGAGTATTTTGACCACATCATCCTCTTTATTCATGTTGTCTTACTCCAAGCTGTATAGGCTCGAAAGCCTACTACCAATTAAGCATATTAGGTGATGTGCATCTCTGTAATGAGAAGGGATGTGGCCTAATGACATCAACACCCTATATCAGGTGTGCATAATTATTAGGCAACTTCCTTTCCTTTGGCAAAATGGGTCAAAAGAAGGACTTGACAGGCTCAGAAAAGTAAAAAATAGTGAGATATCTTGCAGAGGGATGCAGCACTCTAAAAATTGCAAAGCTTCTGAAGCGTGATCATCGAACAATCAAGCGTTTCATTCAAAATAGTCAACAGGGTCGCAAGAAGCGTGTGAAAAAACCAAGGCGCAAAATAACTGCCCATGAACTGAGAAAAGTCAAGCGTGCAGCTGCCAAGATGCCACTTGCCACCAGTTTGGCCATATTTCAGAGCTGCAACATCACTGGAGTGCCCAAAAGCACAAGGTGTGCAATACTCAGAGACATGGCCAAGAAAAGAAAGGCTGAAAGACGACCACCACTGAACAAGACACACAAGCTGAAACGTCAAGACTGGGCCAAGAAATATCTCAAGACTGATTTTTCTAAGGTTTTATGGACTGATGAAATGAGAGTGAGTCTTGATGGGCCAGATGGATGGGCCCGTGGCTGGATTGGTAAAGGGCAGAGAGCTCCAGTCCGACTCAGACGCCAGCAAGGTGGAGGTGGAGTACTGGTTTGGGCTGGTATCATCAAAGATGAGCTTGTGGGGCCTTTTCGGGTTGAGGATGGAGTCAAGCTCAGCTCCCAGTCCTACTGCCAGTTTCTGGAAGACAACTTCTTCAAGCAGTGGTACAGGAAGAAGTCTGCATCCTTCAAGAAAAACATGATTTTCATGCAGGACAATGCTCCATCACACGCGTCCAAGTACTCCACAGCGTGGCTGGCAAGAAAGGGTATAAAAGAAGAAAATCTAATGACATGGCCTCCCTGTTCACCTGATCTGAACCCCATTGAGAACCTGTGGTCCATCATCAAATGTGAGATTTACAAGGAGGGAAAACAGTACACCTCTCTGAACAGTGTCTGGGAGGCTGTGGTTGCTGCTGCACGCAATGTTGATGGTGAACAGATCAAAACACTGACAGAATCCATGGATGGCAGGCTTTTGAGTGTCCTTGCAAAGAAAGGTGGCTATATTGGTCACTGATTTGTTTTTGTTTTGTTTTTGAATGTCAGAAATGTATATTTGTGAATGTTGAGATGTTATATTGGTTTCACTGGTAAAAATAAATAATTGAAATGGGTATATATTTGTTTTTTGTTAAGTTGCCTAATAATTATGCACAGTAATAGTCACCTGCACACACAGATATCCCCCTAAAATAGCTATAACTAAAAAC